>NW_024720773.1:4639011-4658216 GCF_018991925.1 Homarus americanus | reverse complement strand
AATTTGCCACCCAAATGACCTGGTGAATATAACTTACATGTAAGATAGTAATTTATTTGAATACCTGTATAAACAGCTTTTATAATCAATTTCAATTCAATTTCTGTTTATTTCTTGATAGAGGAAACGGGATCCTAATGCTGTCACTTGTGCCCTGTACCATAACACCAGAAGCAACTGGCCAGTGTCACAAGTATATTATCGATCGGACGTTGTTGGTCGAATATATGACTGTATAAGGGAAAAATCAAGTATAAGGGATAAGTCAGAAATGTTTCAGGGGTATAGCAACAATGTATGATGTCCCTGCTGACAGGAAATTGATATTGATTGAACAGTTATTAACTAATTTTGTGATTCAGTCGGATGCTCCTTTAAAAGATGCAGAGAAAGGAAGGAAGTGTATGTCCCAAGAAGGAAATTGTGGAAACTTGAAAATAATGTAGCCATGAAAAGCATTTTATAGTGGTGAGAAGAGGAAAATGGTCAACAACAATGTGGGGAGTTGTGTAGTTAGATGCTGGGCTAAAATAGAGGTTGTTCTGCCCAGCCAGAACTGCTGTAACATGGTGGTGAAACAAAGAAGTGGACAGAGTGATAAGGAGTGCAGTACAGTACACTATAAGGTGACAGCAAGTAGGGTGTCTCCTTCCCAAGGTTTTCACTAATCTGGTTTTCAGGACAAAATCACTCAATATCTTGGGGTTTCCTGGTGTATTTAAATATGTAAGTATATAGTACAGTACAGCTTGCCCTTCAAATTCGCATGGGTTAGGTTATCAAAATGGCTGCGATAACATTTGCCTAACGGGGGGAGGGTACATGTGTGCAAAGAAATGTATATTCCTTTATGTGTTTGCCCTTAGGACAATTATTTATTTTATCTGTATTGTATATGTGTGTGTGTGTGTGTACACACACACACACAATGTACCCTGATTTCCGGTTCACGTGGTCAATTGAACCCACAGGGGTACGTAAAAGTGAACAACGAACAACAGAACATATGGGATTAGTTCCAATAGAGACTGGCTCGACCCCCAAACTCAACTTTTTCGACACAATACCTATGTTGTAGTAAAAATAACATCTAATTTTATGATGGTATGCTCACATTAAAAGGAATACAGTCACCAGGTTAATGTCCATTCAAATAATGGACTCAAATCTCCCCCTCTTCAGCTCACTAGCTCCTACCTCTGAAAACGATTGAGTGAAAAACACTAAATTTTACTCATTTAGTAATAAATAATACCTCAGACTAAAGTTAGGATAATATAATTGACATTTCTGGATTCCTTGCAAGTCGGGAATATTTGAATGTAAACTTCATACATTTTGCACAAAAGATAAAATATTTGCTTTATTGTAAACCAAATTATTACATTAGATCTAAAATTTGTATGTCTAATGCAAAATCCATGATGTTTATATTCAAAATGACCATCATATTGTAAGAATTCCAGCAATGTAAATTATATTCTTAGGTAATTTGTATTAATTTTATGAGCTAAAACAAATATCTTCAGTTAATAAAAAAAAATTCTTCCCGTCACTATCTGTCAATCAAAGTACCCCTTGCCTCCCCCCTCCTCACACTCACGCCAGCTGGGTCTGTCGGGTCCCAACCCTCCCCATCCCCACCTTCCCTCCCTACCAATGTTGGGTGAAGAAACTAGATTTTAACTTTTAGTAATAAATAACATCTCAGACTAAAGTTAGGATAATAAAATTGACATTTCTGGATTCCTTGCAGGATAGAATATTTTGAATGTAAATTTCATATATTTTGCACAAAAGATAAAAATATTTGCTTTGTGTAAACCATTTTATTACATTAGATCTAAAATTTGTATGTCTAATGCAAAATCCATGATGTTTATAGTCAAAATGATCATCAATTGTAAGAATTCCAGCAATGTAAATTATATTCTGGCAGATTTGTATGAATTTTATGAGCTAAAAAAAAAAAAAAAAATTATACTTCACGCTTATGAGTAGATGCACTGCGGAAAGTTAAAGTCCAAAGTCCGGTTCTGGCAAGGTACCTTGTAAATGAGAAATCGCGGAAAGTGAAACCGTGTAAAAGCATAAAGCGGAATACTGTATACCTTTTGCACTGTCACTATGTTGACATGTCTGTAGTATAAACCTTCTCTCACTTAATTATTTTATATCATATTTGTATCACTTATATCAGGGTTCTCACCAGTTGAGCAAGAGATATGTTCGATGAAAATCAATCAAATTTTGGCCCTTGATGTGCGATTCCCACCCAAAAGTGGCAGAAAGAGCTATCCGTGCATTGCTTCGTTTGTAGTCGACATATCTTTGTGAGTCATCTTTTCAACTCTGTTGCAAATTAAGCGAAACAACGTAGTAGATTAGAGGTAAAAATGACCTCGTTGTGCTTTCAAGCCTCCTCCCGTATCCAGAATTGGCGAAAAAACAATCACAGGTTTCTCTTGACTGTAATCTTCATCTGAATAAAATTAATTACAAATTTACAATATCTGGTATTCTATTGAACTTTTTGTTTATTGCATTATGCTTCAGTTCGGTCTGTTAAGTAATTCATTATAAATAAAAAACTATTTTACTTTATTCAAGTTTTATAAATCCATCAACATTTTCAATTGGCATTTAATTTGTAAACTCCTACAAAAATCCATGTAAAATTGTAAATGTATATGTACTAATATGGAAAAATAAAGGATTTTCAGTATTATATGCATATTATTTGGAATGCACTTTTGAGGCAGACAATCTTGGAAAGAATGAAATTCTGACATATGGTGAGGGGTGCATGGGGCAAACAAGGTTGAGAACCACTGCTATAGATGAAACACAAAGACCATGAGCATAAATGAAGCACACCATAGATGAATCACAAAGATCATAGAGGAAGCACAAATACCATAGGTGAAGCACAAACTCGTCTATGACAGAGCTGCCTTGAGTGACCAGAATCCTTCCCTCCACCCAAAAATTCAGAATTAAACTGACTCTGCTGGAGATCAGTTCATGAAGACCATTGCTTGAGGGTTTGTAGGTGAAGTAATTCTAGAACCTCGGTTATCTTGAGTCCAGGCATCTAGCAGATTGAATAACTGGAACCAAAATGAAATATTAATAATGAAAATATAGATTCCTCCATAATTGGCTAGATTTGTAGTTTGAATACCGGCCTTAGCGGGGATGAACTGCCATATATAGTGCTTTGATAAATACACTTAAGTCCTCTATATATGCGAGATGAGCATGTGTGAATTCACTTAAGCCTATTCTTACAGAAATTCAATTTATTCGGACAAAATTCATCCTTGTGGCAGTCCACGATTCAAAGTATTAAGAATGCAGACCAAATATCACACTCCCTAATATGGATCCCAACACCATCATTCACCATATAAAACCTCTACCACCACCTCTATCATCTCATCTACAAGCTGATGTAACAGAGTAAATCCTCTCGATAGATCTTGAGTTCAGCATATCTGAATTTATTCATGTGAAAACCCTATTCTTACAGGAATTCAATTGATGCGAGCAAAATTCACCTAATGTAGAATCTCTCCTGATATGGTTCAACCCTGATGACTCTGCAGATGTCACTCCCAACCATCACCCCCTTTGTAAAACCTCTAACACCTCCATCATCTTGTCTACCCAAGCTGATGTATCTTTATTGTTAAATACACTGTAACCTTGGCAATCTACTATTTTAAACACAGGTAAAAATTGTATTGATTTGTTGTATGGTTTATTTGTCTTGAAAGCAGGTCTGGAACACTTTCGTTTTAGGTTATAGAAAGCACCTATTTTCCCATTTAACTAAGTATGATATATGAATTTTGATTTATCGAGGGTTTTCAGAATGCATCCCTGCATATATCAGAGACTTACTGCTTCTTTTATTTATTGATGTCTTTACCTTCCTTTATCCTATTGTTTTGGAATATTTGTATTGATTTGTTTTATGGTTTTATTTACTTTGAAATTGTGTTGAAAATGGGTCTGGAATATTTTCAATTTGAGTTATAAAATTGTAGGTTAACCCTTAAAGCCCGGTTGGGGTGCTGCTGGCAGTACCCACGGGAGTTAATTAGAAAAATCATTTCAAAAATAATAAAAAAAATATGGTTGGGAAAATAGGAGGGGCGTTTAGGAAGCGTCACCTTGGCCTCTAGTCAGGCGTTACCTGGGACCTAGGGTTAACATAATTTTGGATGCACTAGGATGGAGGTGAGAAACTCAGTTATGGTGATTTATATATAATATATTATATGTACAATGCAGTGCCAGGGAGTTGCTGTGTGGTGAGGAGCCTGTTGAGAGGAGGTCTTGTTGGTTTGAGTGCACTCAGTAGAATGCCTTTCTGGCGAGGCTGTGAGCTTATATCTCGTCCAGAAATGGCGTCGCTGTTGGCGGACCCCCCTCCCCCACGGTGAACATCTAAGCTTGTCAGAAACTCGTCCTTGAACCGGCTATCGACTTCCGGCAGTGGCAGTTGTGAAGTATCCACTGAAAGCATCCTATTTTTCCTTCTAGACAAAGCACAGTATTCGATACTAGGGATTTGAGTTTATGTGAGCATATCATAAAATATAACAAGCATAATTTATACCTGTACAAATAATTGCTCCTTCCACACTCAAGCCATCCTCTGGTACAGTTCTGCTGAACTGGGCAGTCACACAGCTGCTTCAGGTGACGTGTGGGGCTGTCACACTGCACTGTGTGTTTACAGGTGTTCCAAAACCAGTGTCCGTTAACCACTGCTTCACACAACGATTACATGTGAGAAAGAATCTAGTAAATTTTGTTGATGCCCTGGAATCCGGCGATCAGGAGAAGGCGATAGTTCTTGTACTTTGAATTTGGTGGGCGGTGGCATGGTGTGTTCTTACCATGAAAGGGCTCTGCATACTTCCTGACTCATTCCCGTCATATTTGCTCATGTTTACACTTACTCTGTGTCTCTGACTGTTTTTATTTTGTTTTTCGACTTGGTGTGTTCTCAATCATGCCTAAAATAAAAACCCCAGTGATAGTTCCTCTTGTGCTGGGCAGCTTGATATAATGTGATAAGGTGTAATAAAGCGTAATAAGAGTGGTGTTGGACCAGTAATGATTGGTAAAGGACTTGAACTTGCCACCTAGACTGTCTCTACCATCCTCAACACAGGTAAATAACAGCCTCAATTTATGTATATTGTATTTAAGGCTTATTATGTTTGCTTTATATGTCTTCTTTATTTTCTTGCTTGACAGTGTACGACAGAATATATCAAGGGTAAATGGGAGTTTTTGAGGATGGCAGGTCTAACCCCTAAATTTTTATGTTCATATGGGATTATTTGCCCGATAACTGTTGATTCACTAACAGTGACTTCTCCGGTTCCTATATGTGTTGGTTATCGGATACACCTGTACCGTGACATCACATCAGGAGGGCGTGGCCTTGGCGTAGCCCATCATCTCACACACACACACACTTAAGCTCTTCATTTTTTTCTTTATAGTTTTATATTATATTTTTTTTATTTCTAAGCCATATCGTTTATTTAAAGTGGAATAAGTGTTAAAACGTCCATTATTCTGAGATATGAATTGTGAGGTCAGCCTGTAGCACTGTGCATTGTAGAATTTATTGGGACTCCTAAAAGTGAGGTCCAACTAATTGGAAAATCTCTCTATCCGCCCCTCTCAATCCGTGGAGTCCTGGACAACGGGTTCTACTATAGTTGGCATGAAATTTTGTCTGTATATCTTCCTGGCCACTGAGGCAACCACTATAACTTCATAAGTGTCAAGATGTGTCTGAGTAGGTAAAAATCTGTTGTGCTGGCATGATATGTGATTTTACCTATCATACTCCATCTCAGTGATAAGCTCCATCAGGTGTACAACATGTTAGAATCTCATTGATGCATCACTGTGGCCCTGTCTCTACAATAGTCTGTCTGTCCTTCTTTATCTTAAATGCATGTCACATTAATTTGATGGATTACCAGGTACCATTAAATATAGACAAGGTAATAGTTGACATCTTTCCTCTGCCATAGTGTGGAATTTCACAAGCTCACCTCATTGTAGTATTTCTCATGGAGTACTGATTATTGTGAAAGGTCTGACAGAGAAAAGATCCTGTACAGTACTGAGACTATCAGTAACTTGTTCATAAAGCATGTACAGTATTACCCCATGTAAGCTTTTACGGTTTGGTTTACTTTCCGTTTCACTTTCCGCTTTATTTCATGATTTCTTGATTTCTTATTTACTGCGGTACCTTGCCAGAACCAGCGGTGCATCTCTCATATCCTTTTTTTTTTTTTTTTTTTTTGAGCTCCAAAATTCATACAAATTATCCAGAATATAATTTACATTGCTGGAATTCTTACAGTATGATGATCATTTTGAATATAAGCATCATGGATTTTGCATTAGACATACAAATTTTAGATCTAATGTGGTAACTTGGTTTACACAAACAAATATTTTATCTTTGCATAAAATATATAAGTTTACATTCAAAATATTACCTGACCTGCAAGGCAAATGTCAATTATATTATCCTAACTTTAGTCTGAGGTATTATTTATTACTAAACTTTAAAATCTAGTGTTTCACCCAAAAGAGGTAGGAGCCAGTGAGCTGGGAAGAGGGGGGATTTGAGTCTATTATTTGAATGGACATTAACCTGGCGACTGTATTTCTCTTAAATATTAATTGTGTGAGCATACCATCATAAAATTTAGATGTTTTTTTACTACAACATAGGTATTCGGGAAAAAGTGGAGGTTGGAGGTCGGGCCAGTCTCTATTGGAATTAATCCCATATGTTCTGTTGTTCACTTTCCGCGGTACCCTGTGGTAAATCGGGGTACTACTGTACTGTACAGTACAGCATCTATATGTTGCTAATTACTGTATACTGTTTTATTTACTAACTAATGTAGATCACATTCAGATGGACAATAACAGATGTGAATTGAAAGTATGTTACATTGTTTTTTGTTTTTGTTTTTTTACGAATGGAAAATTTTCTCTCTCTAATTTTCTCCTCTTGGCTATGAAAATACAGTAGCTATTAGTAAGATTACATGTACAGGTACTTGTTACTTTAACCTCAGGATTTCATTGTCTGAAAATTTGTTCTTAAGAGTCTCAGGTTGTACAGAAAGTGCTTTTTTGAACCTGCAACAACCCATGTGTGAAGACTGGTGCGTGTCATCCAGTGACCTGCGTCCTTCTTACAGGCTGTCTTGAAGCATCACCTGCCATCATTGGGCATCACCACATCTATTGCGAGGTTACCATCTTCTTTGTTTCTAAAGTACTACAGTAGGGTCGGTATATATCACGAGATAGCGTCCAAGGATATGAAATCATATACTAAATTGCGATTCACAATTACATGTAAACAATGGGGAGAATAGGGTTAGGTTCTGGCAAAAAAGTGACTAAACTTGACTTAACGAGTTTATTTTGTTAACTAAAGCACCAATGAACACTAGACTGTTTCAATATCAATATCAAGGAACACCAGACACAGGAATGATACTAGACTAGCAGCTGACTGCCACACTGCCACCTACCCTGACAATCCCACACACATAAGCGAACACCAAAATATTAGTTACACTATTAAATCTTCATTAAGCTATACCATTTTCTTCACCTCACTTAGCAAAATTAAGTAATATGCAGAGAGTGCTGCTTACTTGTCACTCACTCGGAAAGACTGGCGGCAGGACAAGCGTGAGTGAGCAGCTATGGTGGCACCTCGGGTGAGCAAATAGCATTTGTTTGCCATGTCATTAAATTTGAAATATTTCCTGCTCGTTTCCCTCGCCAAAATAAATAAATTTATCGCTATGATGACCCTCGGTTAACGAACTCAATCCGTTCAGAAGGTCGTTCGTTAACCGAAAAGTTCAATAACGAAACCATTGTTTCAATGGGTTTTTAGTAGTGGTTCCAGCTCACCGAAAATTTCTAAATTCAACAAAAATGGTAGAAAAGTTCACTTACTTTGAGGTGTGTATGTAGAAGGCTCCTGGATGATGATGATGATGATGGGAATTAGAATGGGGGTGGAGAAGGAAGAAGAAGGCATTGAGGTGGAGAAGTCACCCCATGGCACCATTTCACCTATAAAATTTTAGTTCTCTTGGTGTATTTCAAAGATTATTTTCTTTTAAATCAACACTGCGCATTATATATTGTCAATATGTAAAATAAATTTCAAAATGACCAATAATTTGCTGGAAACACAGAAAAAAGCATTTAGTTGAAGAGAGTCTCAAGCAAGATGTTACCTCCAGTGAAAACAGAGAGAGACTAGCCTGTTTGCTGTGTTAAGAGGCTGGATGCGCGCATTAAACTAGTCACTTTACCTTCAATTATGTTCAATAATTGTTAAAATGACTAAAATTGAATATTAAACTTTTCAAATTATTGAATAGTATAAACTTCTTGATATTTACTGAAATAGTAAGGAATTTAAGCCCTAGCAGATTAATGTATTGGCGGACTGATAATAAAGCTGGTTGCCCGGTCAGTGCAGCGAAAACATGTTGAGGTCAGTTAAACAGAAATTCGTGCTCGAATTTTGTTCGTTAACTGAATTGAAGATCTTATAGGCAGTTAGATTAACGAAATTTAACCGAAGGCGTTCATTAAGCGAGGTCATATATTGAAATGTCGATAATTTTGGTGATCGCGAAAAAAATTATATAAAAAATGCATATATCCGACCCTACTGTAATTGATTTTATATATCTTTTCTTGTATAGTTTGTTTATATGGTTGTGTACAATAACTATTGACTTGCAAGGTAATTACTTTACAGTATAGTACTGTAATCCTTCCTCAACCACTGGTGTAATATCTCCAGTTTTGATTGTCTATATTTTACATACAGCATTGTATAGTTAGTGACAAAACTATAGTACAGGTATCTTGCCAGTTTGGATGATTATATAGGAGTCTCCAGCCTTCAACCGCTCTCTTGGCGGCCTGGAGACTGAGCCTTAGTTGCAGGTATTCTGTTGTTGTTTATCATGACTGTGAATTATATAATTTAACACATTAACCATTTTGAGATGTTTTAAACCATGATAACTTTCATTTTCAGTATAGAGCTCAAGACTTCTCATCTCAGATGAATCATGCTAATTGATCAGGATAGTGGGCACATATAGTCAAGGTAAATCTTTGATTTTGATTTGCCAATTTAAAAGTCAACAGACAAAACCTGGAAGATAGTTTTGTCTCCTGCAATATACACTGTTTTACCAACCACTGTACAGTATACAGTTGTAAGTATCTGAGTTTCCACAGTAACCATGGGACATTTCTTGCCCAGTTGCTGTAGACTGCAGGGACAATAACTTTACCAACAAACAGACAGCCCTGTGATGCTTACTTATAAAATATATATATATATATATATATATATATATATATATATATATATATATATATATATATATATATATATATATATATATATATATATATATATATATATATATATATATATATATATATATATATATATATATATATATATATATATATATATATATATATATATATATATATATATATATATATATATATATATATATATATATATATATATATATATATATATATATATATATATATATATATATATATATATATATATATATATATATATACATACCGATATATAATCTATACTTCGTATATAGAGTAACCCCGATTTTATGACCAAAAATAGTTAATTTATGATATTCTCGTTTATGGTTAGGCCCAAGTTTTTGAGGTAAAAGAACAACAAACCTTCAGAGAAACACTCGTCCTATAAACTTATTTATTATTATTGACACTACACTGTAGTGAGTTTCAAAAAATATTGTTATATCATTCCATTCAAGTATTTATTCAAGTCAATTAGGAGGGAATATTATTGTAATACAACAGTTTTTAACTAAACCATTAAAAGTGATTACGGTAACATCTTTTGAACGAAAGAAAGTGAGTCATTGTTTCGTCACGATTTGATCCCACTTTCACTGTAATACGTATGTCATTTCAGCAAAAAATATTACATTTCAAGGTATTATATCAACCACAGTATGAATAGAATATCACTAATATAACAGTATTTTAACGAAAACTTAATAAAATCCGAGTAACATATCTTGAACGAAGTTGGGTAAAAAGTCTTTTTTTCGTCATGTAGTTTATCTAATTTACATTGAAATACATCCGTTTTCAGCAAAACTACTATTTATTTCTGAGAATATGATGTAAATATTTTTGCTGAAATGACGACGTATTCAGTGGAAAGTGGATAAAATCGCGACAAAACAAACTACTTCTTTAATTAAAGATGTTCGTCGCTTTAATGGTTTTCCAGTTAAAAACTGCTTACAATAATATTCTATCCTAATTCACTTAGTGATGTAAAGTTTTTAACTGAAAATCGATTTGAAAAACACGGTACCGCCTAGCTGATACGGAGGCTTTGTGTTTGCATCGGCCTTCTTAAGCAGCTTTTAATTTTAAGCGTCACGTTGAAATTGTGTTTACGGTGTATTTTATTTTCTTGCTTCTTATTTTCCAGAAATATGACAAGTTTTTATATAATACAATGTTACGGTACTTTTTAATTTACAAGTATTCATTTTAAAATACAGAACACCAAACAAATACTAGATGCAGATATTTGCGCTCTCCACCAAAAAAAGAAAACAGCTGGTACTCTCTCCCTCAGCCCTACAAAAATAGCCCAACATCTTTCTTGTTTATTCTCTTCCAATTTCTCACTTTAACTGGTATTTTTTACTTCATATTGCCTACATCAGATAAACTACAGTAATTGAGGTTAGATATTGTTATAAATTTGATTACCGGTCCTGGCAGATACCGTTAGAACCACCTGACCCTACCAACAGTGTTGCAAGTCAGACAGCATTTTTTTTTTTACATTTTTGGTGTCTCCATTTGTTAATTTTTTTTCTGTGGGGTTTGCACAATAGTATACTGTTTACCTACAGTATTGTAAAACGATTTGGGGAAGAAATACTCGTAACTTAAATTTAAAAGGAAAATTTTGAAACTGGCAACTGTGTGTAGATGACCTGACTCACATCATATTGATGTTTCAAATTTAATTAACAAAAATTTATGTATCTATAAATAAACTTTTAAAATGAATACTTTATGTTTTACATACCCTGTGCATACCATACCATGCATTTACACGGCTTGCTATGATGACACAAGAGATCTGCCTCAACTGCATGCCACACTCACAGCGTGGTGGTGCTGGTGCGTCGCTTCCATCGCTACTGGTAGTTATTGGTAAATATTTTTCAACCCAATCTAAACTATTACCCGTGTAGAGGTTAATTTCAACTTTTTGCCCAAAAATTTGGTCTTAAGAACTCGTATACACGGTATATATATATATATATATATGTATATATATATATATATATATATATATATATATATATATATATATATATATATATATATATATATATATATATATATATATATATATATATATATATATATATATATATATATATATATATATATATATATATATATATATATATATATATATATATATATATATATATATATATATATATATATATATATATATATATATATATATATATATATATATATATATATATATATATATATATATATATATATATATATATATATACACATATATATATATATACTTCATTTTTAGTCCATATAACACGGGACTTTGAACATATAATCAACGACTCACCAGCAAGGAATCGAACCTCGACCTACTGGGGGACTAGGGAACGCCACCGCTAGGCCACAAGGACACTAAAAGCAGTTCTAGACTCTGTTATATTTCAAACAAAGCCTGTTCATCGAGCTGATGGCCGCGGAACCTCATTGGGAAACTGCCCTGCCTCTTATGTGGTGTCAGTAGCATTTACCGAATCCAGCTGGTATGAAACGCGAGGTACATATATATACTCTATTTTTAGTCCATATACGACTTTGAACATATAATCAACGACCTCACCAGCATGAATCGAACCTCGACCTACTGGGTGAACTAGGAACAATGAAAACGTGGATAAGATAAATCTTGATAAAATCACAATGAAAAGGAAACAACGGAGCACCTTAGCTTTGCCTTTATTCAAGACATCTTCAGAGGCAACTGGATTACATGGACAGAGAGAGGCTTTATACAGGGTGACCTTAAAAACATGAGGTCAGGTCATAATGATGTCATCCACTAATCCCCACACCAACACACACGTACAGGAGCTTAAGAGAAGGGGGACTGACCTGACCTGCAAGTAATCACTGTAGGTGCATGTGTGATCTAGGTATATGATGATAACCACAAGGAAAAGAAAACACGAAGTTCCTGCTGTAATCTACATCTTCAGGGGAGTACAGACTAAAGAGGAGTACAAAACAAGGTGTATATATACAGAGAGGGTGAGACCAGGTCCACAATGGTCAGGTATTAGGTAATGACCCTACTAATAGGTAACACTTTTAAGTTCAGTATTTATTGAAAACCAACTAATGTGTGTTCTTACATTCATTATTATTCTGCCCACCATAATAGAGTCAAAAGTGTATTTTCAACAATGTTTACTTGCTTTGAGAATTTGATGAGGAATATAAATATATGCCTCAAACATTACTAAGAAAAAACTTTTTATAGAACTGATCCAAGCCCACCCATGACCATAAGAATATCTTAATATTACCATTTCAAAATTTCTACACATTCCTTCACAACTAAAAACCTGGAACGCCAATGTGGCATTTAAAACTCATGCATTGTTAAACAAATGTTAATCAAGAACTCCCAACACCATAATTGGTTGCATTTATAAAGTTCCTTGCAAGGAATGTAATATGTTTTACTTAGGCCAGACAGGTAAAGATCTTGTACTAGACTTAAACAACACAAATACAGTAGTAGTTAGCGCACCAGGAATCCAATGCTCTGTTTGTTCATTTGAGGCTAACAAGCATTGCATTGACTGGGACAATGCTCTCATTATTACTCTTGTAATTCAATTGATAGTAGGAACATCATAGAATCTAGTCTCATTAAACATACCTAAGCATTCAACATGAATTTGAGTAATGGCATGTACAAACTGGACAATTTTGTAATTAAGAAGATTTGTAACCAGGTGAGAAGGTTGGATCACCTACCCTCTGACCTGACTACCGACCGCTATAGAAAGGAACAAGACACGTTGATCTCGGGGCCAGCAAGGTGTTAATAATCTACGATCCGGACGATCAAGAAGGATGCAGCGATAAAGGAGCACATGAACATCACAAAGTCTACAGGTGCTTCATGATCAAGTATGCCACAACCAGGTGCTTCTCAAGACGGAGAAATTACTTGTGAGCTACATGATTCGCCAGGCAAGATGGAACATGGCAGTGGACACGCGGCTCAGTTAAGGAAGACGACGCGAACTGTATGCAAGCAGTGTCACGAAGATGGGAATTGCAGAGCCCAAACCCTTCAATGCTTCCTTTGGGTTGTTGCAGAGGTTTAAGAAGAGGAACAAGATCACCAACATTAACATTGGTGGTGAAGAAGCTAGTGCTGACCGTGTTATGCTCTCGATTTTCCTCCGCTTACGCTGAGATTATGGAAAGGACAGCACCGACGACCAGGCGCTTTGACATGGACGAATCTTTTGGAAAAGCTACCTTCCAAGACCTTCGTTGTCAAGACTGCCAGCAAGTGTCGGGCCAGAAGTTGCAGGAGCACATCACTGTCCTGTTTACCACCAATGCCTCCGTACCTGTAAGCTCAGTTATCGGTGATCCACACAGCACGCAAGCCAAGAGCGCCACAAGAGCATGGACATGACCAAGCTAAATGTCCACTGGCTGACCGCACGGAGGGCGGATGTTCTCACTCTGTCCCTCTCCTGGTTTGATGACTGTTTCGTTCTCGAAAGAAATTCTGTGAGCAACAGAATGTTCCATTCAAGATTTTGTTCTGCTTGACAACGCACCAGGACACTCGCCTCAACTGTTTGATCGCCACCCCAATGTAAAAGTGGTCTTCCTCTCTGAACACTATGTCATTAATACAGCCCATGGACCAAGAATTAATCTGCAATGAAAGCTGCATTCTGCAAAGAAGTTTAAGCTCCTGAAACAACTATACGAACACCAAGGATGAGTTGTTATGAACCTGGGTGACACCGATAGCAAGAGCTAAGACGACGAGGCACAACAGTTGGCAGAGCAAGAAGTACTTCCAGAAACACTTTTGGAGAAAAATTCAACTTCAAGAAAGCTGTGGACTTCTTTGGTGGAGGCATGGGATCAGCTGTCTGTAGCAACGGTTCATCACGCTTGACATGAGTTGCAAGGTATTCCAGGTGGGAGGCAGAGTCAATCTGTGACTGGTAGGTTCAGACTGTTGCAGTAGCAGTGGACCTCCAGATAAGCTGCGAGTGTTACAGCTAAAGGCTTCAAGACCACCAACCACGACATTATGGAGGTGATAAGGATCCTGATGACTGCCGACGAGATGTTAGATGATGATGACCTCAGTGAAGAAGGGCAGGTAAAGGCCATCCCAAGAAGAACGTAGTTATCGATAGTAATGCAAGGGTGCATTATGTAGAGAAGCTGAAGCCCTCCTTTCCGACTCCCTGACGATAACCGTATGAAGTTCACTACCCAGCTGTTGCAGACTATGGAGCCCTACATCAAGGTGTATCGCAACAACATCAACACTAGCGCCAACAAAGCATTTCTGAGTTCTTCTCCAGAACCGCACCACAGCCAGCCCAAGCCAGTGATAGTGACAGAGACAGTGATGGTGACTTTGAGGATTTGTCAGGGAGGCACTGATAAGTGTGGATGACAGTGATGATGACTCACCTGAGGCCAGTAGCCTGCCCTCTGCCTCGCAATCAGCCTCCATTCCGCACGCCAACCCATCTTCTACTAACGTAGTGTTAAACCTAACTTGATTTTTTTCTAACCTAACCTAACTTACAGTATATTATTCTCTTATTGATTGTTTTCTTCTATATTATATGCGGTGCATACCATCATGTTAGATGTTATTTTTCTAAAACGAATTATTGTGTCGGGAAAAGTGGAGTTTGGGGTCAGCCCGTCTCTATTTCAATTAATCCCATATGTTATGTTGTTCAGTTTACTTTTTCGCTACGCTGGCCTCAGTGGGTTCATTTGACCGCCAGAAAGCGAGGGTTCACTGTACAGTACTCCACCAGGAAGGCAGCTGATTGGCTGTTAGACAGACACTGAGGAAGTCACTACAGTTCTTTAGTATTTAATCTATTATCACTTAGAGTTTTGACTTGTGTGTTTCTTGACTCCTTGACTACCTGTAACATCTCTAACACTTTATTTCCTCCTCTGCCACAACATTATCCTTAGCACTAGTTTCTGTTTGGTCTTCCGATAAACAATATTTTTTGTTTTTTTTGTATATGCATTTTGGATTTTATTATACTGTAAAGTAATGAATGTAACATCTGAGGCTGCATGAATGTATTAAAAAGGACTTTGCAAAAATAATGTTTTGGGAAGATGAGCTTGAAAGTTTTTCTACACACAAAATTACATTATTTCAGCCAAATATGAGTCAATTTTTCATAGGGTTTGTACCATATTGTTGGGAAATATGTCCACCTTTTTGTGGGAATATACCAACATGTTTGGGGAGATGGAATGATTGAAAAGATTGAATATTAGGCGATTTCTACTCATGGCAGAGGTAATGATGGCTTGTGGATGGATGTATAAGGGTTGAAGGTGGGTTAATACTATGTTGTCATCCTCAGGATCCTCCACATTCCGCTGATACTGAGGAGCTTCCTGAGAGGTGGCCATTCTTTCTTTCCTGCACAGAGTTAATGTCCTCAAAATATTGTTTCGAGGCAATTTTTAGGTCACTTATTTTTTCTGCTGAAATTTCCGCTGACTACGTAGTGTATTTTGGTGAAAGAGATTGTTGGGGCAGGTCATCGTGAGCCAGACAGAATTGGTATTAATAAAAAATGGACTTCCACATCCATGTTGAGGTTGTTATTATACAGTACTGTAATGTTCATCTGTTTTCACATTTTGTATTTCAGTACTGTACAGGTATACCGATATCACGGCCTATAAGACGAAATTTGAACATTAAAAAATCTGCCCAAAGTTAGGGTCGTCTAAACCACCAAGTTTAAAATTCTACCTCTTAAATATTGTGGTTTAGTGTGTCAAGAGTGGTGATGAAAACATCGTAAGCCACCACAAGGTCTTACCACTAATTATTTTATACTGAAACTACGGCAAGCTGGATTCAAATTAAGATTACCGTATATTAAAATAATAAAAATGTATTATAAACCTGTCTAACATACCAAAAGAGATTTATACCCTATAATAAACACAGCTATCATCACACACCTCTCCCCCCCATTTGCCAGTGAGAGCCGTGGAGGGTCAGTAATGCATACCGGTATCGGTATATTTACTCATAATAATATTTATCTCCTATAAGTAATTGATTTAAATTTTATTGTTTTACAAAGAATATTCAGTAAATGAGTGCATTAATTCTTGAAACTATCGATGGTTAATTACAGACTAAGTGACGTCACTAGTGTTTACACTACACCAGCTGGTAATATTTGATGCCATTACTTGAAGTGAATTGGCCTTATATAACTAACTATAAATAAATACAAAAATTAAAAAAAGATCAAACTGAGAAATAATATACTGTATGTATGTTGTGTTTAAGAGGAACAATGTAAGTACGAATATTTTTTCCCAAATCCTAATGAAAACTACTGAGAATTCCTTTGTCGCAAAAACAGTTTATAAATTAAAAAAATAATTACAGTGTGTTTAATATATTACAGTATTATAAATAAATAAATAAAACAAATACGGTAAATCTATTTAAAGTAAATGGAAAATAAGCAAACATGTTATTTAAACACCTTCCGTCTGGCTCAGGGTGAGATGAGAGATAAGCTATTTATAGCCCATCAAGTGACCAGTACCAATGCAATAAATAATTCATTGAACATTCATTTTTGTACATAGTATATTCAGTATATATATATATATATATATATATATATATATATATATATATATATATATATATATATATATATATATATATATATATATATATATATATATATATATATATATATATATATATATATATTTGTGTAATAAATGTATGTAGTAATATACTATAACCTTTTTCACCAAATCCTAATGAAACACAAATTAGAATACTGGTTGTTGTTGAACCACATGTTATAAATAGTCACACCACCGAGAGGGAACACTCCCACCACGCTCAGTGACGTCACTAGTGTTTACACTACACCAGGGATAATTTGATGACATTACTTGAAGAATTCTTTATTTAAAAAATCAAGGATGGTTGGTAAGGACTACTGAGTCAGTGGGTAAGGTCACATTTGGGGTACTGGTCTATACAGCAAATAGAGTCAAAACTACTTTTAAATGGAAATTTGGGCGTTAGCACTATTACACCTGATATAATATACGTTATAACATCGAGTTAATAGTAAGTTCCATTCAATCAGTTGCTTATGTATTTTAGTGGAGCATTTATACCCACATGAATGCAAGTGATGTGATCCTGTGTGAAATATTAATGTCAGCACTGAGCTAGGAATACTGCCTAGTACAGATTAATTAAAATCCAGCATAAATCCAGAAAAAAATTGCTTATTCTAGAACCATATTTTCAGCAAGGGATTTCAACACAATTTAGGCTGTAGCTTAGCTGCTAATGGAATCTTATAATTTTATGAAGGAAGTGATTGATAAAAACACAAGGCTTAGTAATGGCATGAAATGAACTAGTGGATATGGGGCACGATAAGTAAAGTGTTTGAGGTCAGTAAGAAGCCAGGTACAGTGCAGTAGTTTGCCAGTATGTGAGAGAAGTGTGTTAGTGAGACAGATGTTAATATAGAGGATGTTGGATAATAGGTAAGGAATATATGTTTGATGGACCATCTTGTGTGTAGGGAGGGACTGCAGATGAGATGGAAGGTTTGACTGGTCCAAACAGTGTGACATTTGGCAAACTATTATTGGTTAGGGTATTGTGTTAAGGGCTTCTCTACCTAATTTTAACTTTAATTTCTGTTTATCAGGTTCTACACTATGGCACCAGTGAGGTCAACACCTTACAGATGAAGGTATAATGTCAGACAAGAAATCACACGAGGTTGAGGTCATGAGCAGTCATCGCGACGCTCTTGCAAAAGGTTAGTTTTGTAATGAACATAGCACGTGACAGTTTATTGATTTTCTTTAATTGCATATAACTTAGGGTCTTAATTTGTAATTGTAAGGCCAAGCAATATAGTAGCCCTCCATTTATGTGGTTGGCTCAAGTGGTTCTTGTAAACCAAAACTGTGTCTACACAAATTCAGGTCGCTCCACTATACAAAAGGATGCATTCCACAGATGTGGTGTGTAATGCAGAGTTAACTACAAGACAGTGAAGTAAAAGAGAATTTCCTGTCAAATTAGTATTGATAACTCAGTTCTCGTCCCCCTCCCATATTTTAGCTGTTTGGGCCAAATCTGTCCATGAGCGAAAAAAATTAAGGTGAGCAAAAGGTGTATAAACTTTAATCCATAGCATCCATTCTAACTGTGATAGAAAGTTAATTTGGCACCATAATGATTCCAGATAAATTTTGACTCAATGATGATGGAGAAATTGTTTTAAATTTTGTTAAGAATCTATAAAAGGAGTTGTAATCTTGGTAAAAATGCCTTGTTTCACCAACATGACCTGAATATTCATTGGAACAAAGCTAACATAGAAACACCATACTTTATATGAAATCACATTGTGTCACAGCTGAGACTGAGAGTGCACTGCTGGCAGGTGTATGAGAGCTCCCAGCAAGACCAGAATTTGGAGTATCTAGAATGAATGGCTCCTTGTCCCAGCCAGAAAAATGCGGTCAAATTTAAAACTACCAAGAGACATTCTTGGGTACATCCAGGGTGTCATCCGCCAATTACCGAGAACTGTGAAGTAAAAATCTGCAAGCCTGGGAGCCCTGTACTGTAACTTGAAAATTTGTATAATATCATT
>NW_024720773.1:4554011-4634011 GCF_018991925.1 Homarus americanus | reverse complement strand
TGTTTTTGTCAAACGCTAAGATTGATTTTTTGTGTAACATTGGGTGTGTTTAATCATTGAAGAAGAATTTTCCAAGAATATTTTTGTAGAGAAACAAAATAGAAACATTGACTCCTCTTGTAAAACTTCAGTTGAAAATTACTCTGTTAATCTGTTTGATGACAAAGAACTTAATGAGTCAGGTGATGGACAGTGTCAAGTTCTGTCAGAAAGCAAATCTTTATACCCACACAGCCTTCAGGCAGTTTTCATAATCAGAGTGATGGTGCTTCAGCTATAGATCAAAAAGCTGTACCTCTGAATCCACTACATCCTTCAGAGATCCCAAACTTAGGTTACGGTTTCCCACTCAGCTCTACTCTCAAGAAAGAAAAGTTTGCTCTTGGGAGAAACTGCAGAATGTTGTCATGCCAGCCAGCAGACCGTCTGACTCAGGGTATCTCTGTAAGTCAAATAATAATGCCTTAAGTTTTTTGTAGCATAAAGTGGATGATGGGGCTTGTGTGACTTACTTCTTTCATCAGCCCCAGGTAGATTTTCACTGGTATGTCTGACCTATCTTCCACCACAGCCTCCTGTCTTCCAACACTATTTCCTTTCATTTATTCCAGTCTTCCAAGTCTGTATATATTAATATGTTTTGTATACAAGTATTATATCCACCTCTTCCTGGGTCTTCCTGGTAGTCGCTCTCCTCGTCTTCAATCAAAAGCCACATTTGGTCGTCAGTGCTCTTCCATCTTCTCCATGTGACGTGTCCATTTCTGTTTAGACAGTTTTTCTAGTAAGTAATGATGTTAGTCCAAAATTCACTTAAAGTATGATCTCTTGTTCTGCCCTTTTTCTGACTAGTATAATTAGGATAGCTTTCATTTGTGTTGCCACCATTGTGCTTTTATCCCTTGGTCCAAGTTTCAGCTCCATGTATCAACATTGTGGAATATTTGTGGCCTCGCCTCATCAGAGACATTTATCTTTCAAAAGTGGACATAAACACCTTTAGCTGACAAATATATTCTGGAATTGTTTCAGTAATATCTTCATTAAAATTCTCTGGCTGACTGAAAAAAGGCCAGTGTCAGAAAATGCCAATTTAGACTTAGGTCCATGAAGCCTGAGTTGTTGATTCCCAGGAGTAGTGCAATACAGGTTGACAACCCTTTATCCGAAATTCCGAAACCGAAAAGCTCTGAAACCGAAAAGTTTTTTTGTGGAGCAACTTTTTTTTTTTAATAGGATTAGCCCACCCAGGCATAGATCACTGACCCACATCGCCTGGGGGCGAAATATAATAGTAATACTAATTATAATAATAATAAATATTCATTGTAAATAAAAATTTAATAAAAAATACACCAAAATAAATTAATAATAATAACAATAATAATAATAAAATATAATAATAAAATTAATAAAAATAATAATTACAATACTGTATTAATAAAATAATAATAATAATAATAATAATAATATAATAAATAAATACAAGAATGAAACAAGATAAAAAGTGAGAAACACAACCTAGACCTATGAATTATTATTATTATTATTATTATTATTATTATTATATTTTTGCCTTCCAGGCCCCACTGTGGGTCAGTGACTCCTGTCCGGTGGGCTAATAATAAAAAAAAAAATTCTGAAAACCGAAAAATTCGAATGCCTCTGGCCCCAAGGATTTTGATAAGGGATTGTCAACCTGTATTGGTCCTTTGTGTCTAGGGACAAAATTTCTTCCCCACCAACTCTTATACAGGTTGTACCTCTCTAGTCCGCAACCTGAACCTGACGTGCCGACCATGGAAATTCACCCTTTTCCTGGATAGATATGACTTGTGCTTATGCGAAGCACTAGCACCACTTTCTGCTTAATGGTCTCTTTGAAGACATTTTGAAGGGTTAAATGTCGTATAGTAGCTTCTCAAATTTCGCGAAGTTTTTAATTCTAACGATTTTATTGAAACGCAAAAATAAATAAAAATTTTGACCGCGAAACTTGAATTTCGACGGGTTTGAATGGCCCGCCAACGTGCAGGACGACGTGCATAATCGTAGTAAACAGCGTCATTTCTCTTATGTACAAAAGATTCATTATTGTTTATTACTGAATGTCTTTTTATTGAATTAATGTTTATGTGTGCAAATGAGCAATACAATTCATTAATAATACGAGAATATTAAAACACACGAGGAAATGACACAGCTTTGTTTATTGATTACAAAGCCAGTGACTGACTGGTCTTCACATATAAAACTGAAGAAAATAAGACCCTGGTTGTAGCTGTAGTAAAATTAATATGGTTGTTTTAAGTAATGTTATTTAATGTTAATAAATGGAACAAAGAAGTAGCTAACGATTATGGTAAAGAAAGAGAGATCACGTATAAGCGCATGTGCACACGCTGAAAACATATTGTCATTACTTTACATAAGAATATGAAAGCAACACTTATTTACTGTTCATATAATGTTACGTGGAATATTAGAGGAGACAGACGGCTGCCGCATTGTTTATGCTAAAGCTACGAAACCAGTGACTGATTGGTTCTACATATAAAACTGAAGAAAATAAGACCCTGATTTTAGCTGTAGTAAAATTAATGAATCGTCTGCTTGTGCAATTAACCAGGCCGTTCACATATATTTATTATTTGGGTTTAAGTAACAAAACCCAAACAGTAGTTCTTGTTTTATTATAAAAGGGTTGTATATATATATTTCCTGAGTGTAGATCAACCGTAATTTCCTTGTAGAGAATGAGAAAGGGACGGCGTATTATAAACGTTAAGTCACGTCCTTATTGATATAAGTTGATGTGAGCAACTGAAGAGTGAGGGCCTCGCCAGCGGCTTACAGATATGCTGACTACGGGTCACTCCTCCTGGGAGAGTTGCCCGCCACGCAGTACAACCCATGTCATACTCATAGACAGTGGAAAGTTACAGGGAGGTGAATCTGAATATAATATCAGATGTATTGACCCATTTATATAATGCTCTGTTGATGAGACAGGGGCCCATTACATTAATGTAAAAAATGAATATGGTTGTATGAAGTACTGTAATGTTATTTAATGTTAATAAATGGAACAATATAAGTAGCTAACCATTAATGGTAAAAGTGAGACTGCAATGTAAGTGCTACATGTGAAAACATATCTTCATTACTCTACATAAGAATATGAAAGCAACACTTATTTACTGCTCATATATATTGAAGGGTTAAATGTTGTACTCTGTATAGACAAGAGAGAGAGAGAGCAGCGAACTGCGGATGTAAACAAACCTTAATTTCCAGGGCTTGTTTTTTTTATGATTAGCCCACCGGGCATAGGTCACTGACCCACATTGGGGCCTGAGGGCAAAGTTTAATACTCCTGTAATAATATTCAGATAAGTAAAAAAAAAAAAAAAAGAGCTGCCTATCTATCTATTGGACAAACTAAAATCGTTCACCGTTTCGGACCATAGAATGCCGGATTAGAGAAGTACAACCTGTATTTAGTTGTTGTTCTGCTCCACAATGAACCATTACTTACGGGTATGCCTCTTTTTATTTGTGTGTAAACCTTATTTTCTAAAAGTTCTGTCCCATTTCTGGATTATACTCAGGGTTACACAGACCAATGGTTCTCAACTTTTTTTTTTTTTACTCCTGCATGCCTTAGGTTTAGGACCAGCTTACATCATGCATGCGCCCTAACACCTACTAATTGGAGAGCACTGGCTAACAGATATACTGTATATTGTACAGTGGTCCCCAATTAACGAAAGCACAATTGGTTCCACAGTCACTGTCAGCTGTATCTATTACTCACAGACTCCACACGTCTGTGAGTCGGCTGAGCTGGGCAATGCAGTGAGTGAGGAACGCCCAGCTTGCTTTAGGCACATAATGAACCTTTACTTTTTTACCTTATGATAATTATTTTAATTTTGGGGGCACATGCAGTGTGTGTGGTGCATTTAAATTGAAATGGGCATAACCAGCCAAGTCCTATTAACGGTATATATAACCATGTAATTTATAGATGATTTAAGCGATTTTAAAGGGTAATTTTGACTGTACACATTTTTGGTTTGGAACGTAACCGCGGAGATGCATCACAACTGTATGGTGAAACTCACACCACCAACACCGTGATAGCTATAGTTGTTGTTGGTTTAGTTGTGCTTAAATACCTTAGTACCTTGTTACAGTAAACATTATAATACTTGAGTATTTTTATATTGTAACTAAAACCTTTAAGTGATTAAGGATGAACACAAGTTTGTGAGTCACATGTTATCTTGTGGAGACAGTGGCAGCCAGGCCTGCTGACTGACCCAACCAGCTGCAATCCAGATTTGACCAGCATAGATCTATATTGCAACTTATTGCAGCTTAAACATTATGTGTTTTCACAGTATTTTGCATAGTTGTGGGTTTGATATATTGTACTGTACTCTACAAAGGATTTGACTTTGGTCCATCGTGTGATCGCTGATATTTGCCTGTATACAATACTCACATATACATTTTTTTTTTTACGGGATTAGCCCACCGGGCACAGGTCACTGACCCACATCAGGGCCCGGGGTGAAAATTTAATAATAATAATAATTCATAGTAAATAAAATTTATCATAAAAAGTAAAATTAAATATTAATGGTAATAATAATAATAACAACACTGTGATAATAATAAATACAAAGAAATGCAAGAATGAGAAAATCAACAGTGAGAAACGCTATATATGTATGTTGTTTTGTCATGTAATAGAAACAATTAAGACCCTACAATTGTGTGTAAATGAGGCAGAAAGTCAGATCAGCAACCTGGGACTTGGTCACAATTTTGTGATGCCATATGGCAGCAGGGTCTACCATGAGACAACACATTATGCTGCCAATATCTTCCCAGGCGGTAGTACCTCCCTGTTGCATGTTTTGGTTTTCAAAACTTCATAAGGATTCCTAGATATGTATTATTGTCAGCACCTGTGTTATTTGATTTACACTAAAGTATATTAATTGCAGAGTGGTATTGAATCGTTATATCGTGCGGCTGCAGCTGGTGTTGACAGATAAGTGGAAGATGTATCGGGTATGGCACAGGTTACGATAGCAGCAAAATGCCAGACCTTTCCCAGAATATGCCAGTATGGCAATATCAAAGTTAGGAATTTCTATTGAGGTGAGATTTCTGTTTATGTTACTGTACATTATTGTGAGAATAAATAGAGTAAAGAAATTAAAAACACTTATTGCACTAAGAATAATAAATAGGTAAGTAGTGGCTGGAAGAGGAGGCGAAAGTGAGTGAGACCAGATCCCAATGTACTCAACATTTTATTACAGATCTCATTAGTATCATTTGGTGAGATCATTCAGTGACAGGAAGTATTGTTTAAGTAAATACTGTAGTTTTACCAGTGCAGACCTTCACTCAGTCACCCCAGGAGTCTTTTCAGGTACCCAGAGTCTGACTGTAGGGTAAAGGGATATGGTCTGTTTCACTCACTCTCTTAATATGATATACAGTATAGCCTCATGCCAGTCCAAAGAGACTTTTATATTTACCAGTCAAGTCTTCAAGTTACATCCCAGACTAACCCAATATTAATAACAATTGGTGAGTAAACAGACATCACAGCCCCTGTCAACCATAAGAGAGGGGTTGTGAGGTGGATATTTATCTCTTTAACAGACAGCTGTCAGATGTTTGCTGTGCGGCTCTAGGGAGTAAATGAAGATTCATCCCCATCTTATTAATGATATGAATACTGTACTTGCCAGTTTGGGTGCTGTTAGTTGACTTATTTTACACATAATTTCCTCCATCCCATTCTTAACTAGAGAAGAAATTGACATATCACTTGTTGATGAAATGTGGGTCAGATATAAAGGATTGAAGTGTGATATCACACTATGATTGTAAGGGAAAAAAACAGTTGACCTGGACTTACTTTTTCTACTTTAAGGTTATAAATTAGCAAGAGGAATTTTGGAGAATGTGAATCTAATTGAGGGTTTCATCACCTGCCCTAAAGCCTCACAAGACCTGGACCAACCATTGAATCAAATGGAATTTAATTTTCAGCTGTAATTCAACTTGTCCCTCTGGGTAGTGTGTGATGTTGTTAAACATGTCAAGACTCTGGAAAAGGAGACTACAGGAAGTATTTAAAATAAAGTCATATCTTCCTTTATCTTATATTGGTATCTAATACTTTATTTATTTAATTTTTTATTTTTTCTTAAAAGGTTTCACAAGAAGACTTGGAGGAATACTACCAGAATCACCTGGACAACTTGAGGAAGCTGGAATGTTTTTTCCGCGGCATCTTTGGCTCCTGTGGTGGAAGGATTAATTCTTCTCGACCGACTGGCTTATCTCAGAGAACAGGTAACACAGTCATCCTTGGTTATAGCGCACTTGGTTTTCGTGATTTTCATTATCACTCTTCCATCAAAATCTGCACACCTGCCTTTATGGCGATTTTTCAGGCCGAGAATTTGGTTATCACGATTTTCTCCAGGTGTAATGTTGACCCCTTGCTTCACCTACATCTATTGAGGATAAAATCTCTATTTACAAATTGGAAAAAACACATTTAATGGATGAAATGGATGGAGGTAACAAACTCTGAAAGCGGTTGAACAAACACAAGCACTCACACATGCCACTCATTCTGACAGACTTGCCACTCACTTACTTGACAAGTTTTACCAACCATAAAGACAGTTGAAGCTTTCAACATCACTCACAATGGATCTTGAATGTTCCAACTATAATTAGACATATCTAAGTTGCCTCAACAATTTGCAACCCCAGTTGCAATTGGGGTAATTTCAAATTCTGTGTCATTACTAAGGAATAATGAAGTCTATGGTGCACTCTAAGATTGAGAGAAAACGGAGGACTCAGGCGTCCTAGTAGAGAAAGCTGACCTATGACGGGGAATCAAATAAAAAAAGCATAGCAACACGCTTTGTGGACTACAGTATTGAGCGACTTTCATCACTTTGTAATAAACCTAGCCATGCCTGTGTGTGTTTATGATACTTACCATAACATTAAATATATCTTTTAGTGGGTCTAAATGGTCGTAAAATGGGAAAATTGGGGTTGGGTCTTGGGTGCCTGGAACCAGTTAGAATAAATCCCATGGGTTCTGTACTTTGTTATCGCGTTTAATAATACGCACTCAAGCAGTCCCAATTAGGCGTGATAACCAAGGGATGACTGTATAGTAATTTTTCTTAGCACAAAAAATAGTCTTCCTTTGATGATGAAGTTGTTTTGATGAAATAGTAATGACTGGCTGTCCCCAGAACGGTGTTTGATAAAATTTTCATAATGTACAAGGGTCAGAGGATTGACTTCTGAATGTAAAACTATAAATGCCTGCCAATGCGAGCGAGGTTCCATAAGGTCAATAGTAATATCTCCGTTAGCTGGAATTTAAATTTTCACAGAAAATCATTCCCCAAAGCTGAATTTTCTGGAAAATTCTCCTGAACTACTACTTCACCACTCGACTTATGGCCGGGGTTAGGGACCCAAATCCAGAGTTGTGAAATGAAATGTGAATAATACATAGAAAATCTAAAATGGGTGTCTCTTTTTCTTCTCAGCACCACAAACTCTCACTTTTAAGCTTGCCAGCCATTTAAAGTGAATTACAAGCGAAATTTTTCAATACACAGCGCAATCATTATAGGACTCGAAAAATATGTACAGTATTACCCGCTTTACACCGTTTCACTTTCAGCGATTTCTCATTCTGCGGTACTTTGCCAGAACCGGACTTTCACTTTCGCGGTGCATACTCATATTAGTGGTGAAGTATAATATTTTTTTATTTATTTTTTAGCTCACAAAATTCATACAAATTACCCGGCCAGAATAAATAATTTACATTGCTGCAAAATTCTTACAATATGATGATCATTTTGAATATAAACATCATAGATTTTGCATTAGACATACAAATTTTAGATCTAATGTAATAATTTGGTTTACAAAGCAAATATTTTATCTTTTGTGCAAATATATGAAGTTTACATTCAAACCCTATTCTGACAAGGAATCCAGAAATGTCAATTATATTATCCTAACTTAGTCTGAGTATTATTTATTACTAAGCGTTAAAATCTAGTGTTTTCACCCAACATTTCTCAGAGGTAGGAGCTAGTGAGCTGGGAAGAGTGGGGGGATTTGAGTCCATTATTTGAATGGACATTAACCTAGCGACTGCATTTCTCTTAAATATTAATTGTGTGAGCATACCATCATAAAATTTAGATCTTATTTTTACTACAACATAGGTATTGTGTCGGAAAAAGTGGGTTTTAGTACGTGGCCAGTCTCTATTGGAATTATTCCCATATGTTCTGTTGTTCACTTTTCTGCGGTTTTCACTTTCAGCGGTACCCTGTGAGTTCAATTGACACGTCATCGGGTAATACTGTAATTGAAAAATTTTGGTATGACTGGAGCAGTCATGTCCGGGTAATTAAGTAAGAAGGGTAGCTGTATTTTCGAGGGCACATTTTCTGGGAAATTCGAGAAAAATTTCCGTTACCGGAAAATTCGGGATGGGTTATTTTATTCTGGGTTTGAGAGTTGAAAATCAGGGGCACTTTCCATTCTAAAAAATATTCGGTACCGGAGAATTCGAGGGATATATCGCAATTTCTGGTTCGAGAAAATTTTCCTGTTACCGGAAATTTCAGAAAATTCAGGGATGAGGAGTTTTCTCCATCTTTGAAAAGTTGTTTTAGTTACCGAATCTCTCATTCCCGGAAGTGCTCTGCCAATTCTTCCAGCTAACGAGAACATCACTATCTTAAAAGTCTGACATAAGTACAACTGGTTTGTAGTATTGCATACGAGAACTAGTTTGCATGACCTAGAGGGACGCATGGGAATGGATGATGCACCCAGCCAAAGTGCTTTGAGGCGTCTGTATGCTAGCGTGCATGATCAAGTGCAAACTGTTGTTCAAGGAAAACAATTACAATGGAAGTGAAAATTGATGGAATTAAACATTCTAAAAAGGAGAAACACCTTCAGTGATTGGTAGGCGTTGAGCTTCAATCAGTCAACGGTCAGAGCAATTTTTAAAAGACAAACAGAAAATTTTGAAAATGTAAAATGATCTACCACCAGCACTCAAGTGTGACAACAAAACAAAAAGTGGATTGTTAGTGATATGGATGGAAGATCAAATTTAGAGTTGCCTCTTAAGTTTAGCCTTAATTCAGGAAAAGGTGAAGCTTGCATGCAGACTTGAAGACTAAGTGTGGTGATGAAAGTGATGGGGAAGATTTTTGTTGCTAGTAGGGGCTGGTTTAACTGGTTCAGGAGTAGGGCAAATGGTGTTGGAAAAAACACTGCCCACAGTTTGCTAGCGTTATCGGGGACTTTGAAATTGACGTTGGGGAAGTGACACGGACAGTGGTAGACCTTGAGACAAACTCCAGCTTTATATTCGTGAGGATGATGTCACACAGTTGTAGGTCTCATGCTGAAGAATTAAGCAGTGAGGACCTGACTAAACTGGACAAGCAAATTTTGTCAGAGGATGTAGAAGCTGAAACTCCAGAACCAAAGGGATTCATTACAAAAGAAATGGCAGATGGTTTCAGGCTTATTGAAGAAGGAATGTTTACATTTAAACAGCAAGATGCCAACACAGCAAGATTCACCAAGATTCATAGGGGTATTATTGAATATCTATGATGCTACAGAAAAATTTATGATGAAAAACGTCTCAGTTCAACCTACCCAATAAAGCCTCTGTCACTCCTACAAATGCCCATCTCTACATGCAAGCCAGCCCCAGGTTTCATCATAAAGTAACTTTAATTTGTACTTTCTGATTACTGTATTTTGTCATTCAATTTCTCGTTTTTTACGTAAATTAAGTACTGTATATACTCGTCTATAATCCCCTGTTTATAGAGGTCAGCCCTGATTTTTGACCAAGAAATCGTTAATTTATGATATTTCTCGTTTATAGTTAGACCCAAGTTTTTTAGGGTAATGGAACAACAAAACCTTCACTAAAACTTACTCGTCCTATAAACTGAGGCTCGCCGTGCCTGAAACACCAAGTGCGAAGGCAAATTGTTTACCATTTATTATTACGACACTTTACATTGAAAAGCGGGTAGTTTCAACAAAAATATTGTATATCTCCATTCAAGTATTTATTCAAGTCAATTAGGAGGAATATTATTGTAATATAACAGTTTTTAAACTGAAAACCATTAAGCGATTACGGTAACATCTTTTGAGCGAAAAGCGAAAGTCATTGTTTTCGTCACGATTTTATCCCATTTTCCACATAATATACGTCATTTCAGCAAAATATTACATTTCCGTTAATGCATTATATCAAGCACAGTATAATAGAATATCATTGTAATATAACAGTATTTTAACCGAAAACTATTAAAAACGAGTAACATCTCAAGAACATCGGAAGCTTAGGTAAAGTCTTTTGGTTTTCGTCATGTATTTTATCTATTTTACATTGAAATACATCACGTTTCAACCAAAACTACTATTTATTTCGAGAATATATTCATTCACGCAGTTTAGGTAAAATCTACATGTGATGTAACAGTTTCTTAACTAACGATTAGAAAAACCACGTACCCTCTTGCCCTGTTCAAGGAGAGGACTGGGAGTAGCTGTTTTGCTGATGAGACAAGGAGAAAATGATTTTGATGAATTTTAATGAAAATATTCAGAAATATGAGTAGTATTTATTCAAGTCAATTAGGATAGAATGTTTTGTAAAACAACGAACTGAAAACCATTAGAAAAGTGATTACAGTAACATCTTTTGAAGAGCGAAAGCGAAGTCATTGTTTTAGTCCACGATTTTTATCCCACTTTCACTGTAATAAATTATATTATTTCCGCAAAAATATTACATTTCGTGAATGCATTATATCAAACACAGTATGAATAGAACATCATTGTAATATAACAGTATTTTAACGAAAACTATTAAAAAAACGAGTAACTTTTCTTGAACATCGGAAAGTTAGGAAAAATCTTTTGTTTTTGTCATGTATTTTTATTTATAAATTAAAATACGCAAGCGAAAACTACTATTTTTTTCCGAGAATATATTCCTTCAGGCACAGTTAAGGTAAAATATACCTGTGATGTATCAGTATTTTAACTGGCGATCTGAAAAACACGTGTACCGTCTAGCTGATACTCAACAGCTGGTGAATTAAGTCAAGCATCGTTGTAAACAATAGAGGTTGAAGTGGATTACTTAGTATTATATTAAGTGTGAAATATCGAAAAGGTTTTTGTTACTGGTACTTTTTGTAGGTCAATGAGTACTGTGATACCGTATATGATATGATAAGTTAGCCTGTGCTAAGAACTTCAACATAGACTACTGAAAGCATGTTGTAAGGTAATTTAGCCTATTGTAAGTTGGTGAGCTTCATCTGCTGGAAGGAACTGCACAACTATTCATTACTAATTGGTACATATTTTACGTTACCATTGTTTACTGGCAGTAAATGGTAAATATTTTTAATGTCTAAAGCTAAAAGTTGCTCCTCGCCCTTCCATCATGCCACGGGTTCAACCTAACAAAACTATTACCCATGTAGAGTCGACCCCAATTTTTGCCTAAAATTTGGTCTTAATAACTCGAGCTACACATGAGTATATCTGAGAATTCAAGATGTATAAAAGGACTTGGTCTATGATATAGTGCACATAGGGTATGTGTTCTGACTTATGTACATTTCCAACTTAGAACGTCCTCAGGAGCGGAACCCATTAAACCTGGGGACCCCTTTAGTCTATGATCAGTTAAGAAGCAGACTATTATTTTCAAGATTAGAAAGATATAAACCTTTCTTTATGCATGTTCTGATAATTTGATTTAACATACAGTTGCTATCATTGTATGTCAAGAATAAAAATACTGTAATAGTAAAGATAGTTCACCATGCTCTTGTTTTACCCACAATGCACAGCTCGGTGACATCATTGTTGTAAACCGCATCATCTGGTGACTGTCTGTGCTGCGATCTGCTCCCAAACAGAGAGCACATCAGGTGTTCCGATTTCCATAGATAAGGAAACTTGTGATAAATGAATAAATACTTGCAAGCACTCTGATAAACACTACATTAAGCTAGCCAAGAACGTGTTTGAGACTTCATATTTCTTTTATGCGTGGTTTCAGGTGTCAACCAGCGCTTGTTTTAAGACATGGGGAAGATTTCATGTAGTTTCTTAATTCTGCAATGTCAGTCAACATCAGAAGACTGAGAAACATTGTTCTTGCAAGTCTGACAAAATAAAACAATAATGTTGCCCAAAATTTAAGAAAAACTAGAGTTACATCTCTTAATTCACTGGCAATGTTCGTGATGCTTAACTTCGTAAGAAACTTAATTCTGTTTTCTTCGGTATACATTGTAAGGCAATAACCAGTTGTCCAGAGTACCTGGTACCCTCAGACACCTTGCCAAAAGGGAAAATCTTTGTTGCTAATAGCTCAATAGTTGAGTTGCTTCACCCTTGTCATCAGGGAAATGCCCGGCATTCTCTTCTTCCTGAGGCGGAAAACTTCCTCCCAGAATCTCAATGTGGTTTAAACCATCACGTGACACCACTGACATGGTCTTTGATACCTGCCAGATACAGGAAAAGTGGCGAGAACAGCACCGTGACCTGTACAATGCCTTCATCGACCTAACTAAGGCCTTCAACTTGGTCAGCAGGTAAGCCCTCTGGCGTTTGACTGCCCACCATCGTCATTGTGAGGCAACTCAACTATGGCATGAACGGCAGTGTCCTGCTGTAGCACAGTCTGGGTTTCCCATCCAAATGGGGGTAAAATAAGGATGTGTACTGGCACCAACTCTCTTTTTCATTTTCTTGGATGCCTTCTTCTGTACTCAAGAATGCCAATTCAGCTGGCGGGGTGCTACATCAAGTACCAGGTGAAGGGGTCTTTTCAACATCAGACAACTCCAGGCAGTAACAAAGGTGTCAAGCCCATTACTGAACTTCAGTATGCAGACCGACCTCACCCTTGTCTCTCACACTGAACACAACCTATAGGACGGGGTTTCTAACCTATGGGTCGACCCTTCAGTGGGTCCATGAAAATAAATAAATTAGGTCATAAAATAAAAATGGTATGAAAATAAATGAAAAAAAAATAAAATGAATTACGAAAATAAATAGAAAATAAAAATAAATGCACCATAATTTAGGCTTAGTAATTGTAATGTACACTCCACAGTCTAGAAGTAACTGCCAAGAGAGCATTTCCTAAATAAAAGGAAAATTGTGAACAGTGTTTGTCTTTGATTTCCTCATTTCATAGCATTACACTTAGGTTTAATGAATTACTAATTCAAATTGTTGTTCTCGGCTGTGAGTGCACGTAAGTTTGAAAAACACTGGTATAGGAAGATACTGAACACCTATTCGCAATCCAGTATACAGTTGGCCCCCCTACTTAGTCAATAGAACCCAGAGGGTCCGTGTTAAGTGAAATCATGGATAAGTGAACAACAAGAACATATGGGATTAATTCCAATAGAAACCGCCCGACCCCCAAACTCCACTTTTGAAGACACATAACTATGTTTGTAGTAAAAATAACATCTTAATTTTATGATGGTACATGCACACAATTAATACTTAAGAGAAATAGAAATACAGTCGCCAAGTTAATGTCCATTCAAATAATGGACTCAACTCCCTCCCCTCTTCTCACATTACACTGCTGGCTCTTCCTCTCTAGAAATTTTTGAGAAAACCACTAAATTTTAATAAATAATACCTCAAACTAAGTTAAGGATAATACATTGACATTGCTGGATTCCTTGTAAGACCAGGAATATTTTAAATATAAATGTCATATATTTTTGCACAAAAGATAACATATTTACTAGAAAACATTTTATCTAAAATTTGTATATCTAAAATATATGATGTTTATATTCAAAAATGATCATCAATTATAAGAATTCCAGCAATGTAAATTATATTCTGACAGTAATTTGTATGAATTTTATGAGCTAAAACAAATATCTTCAGTTAATAAAAAAAATATATATTCTTCACGAGGGTAACAGATGGTCGGTCGGTCCCCACCCCATAACCGTCCCAAGGATGTATTGGGAAAACCACTAAATTTTAATAAATAATACCTCAAACTAAAGTTAGGATAATATAATTGACATTGCTGGATTCCTTGTAAGACCAGGAATATTTTGAATATGTCATATATTTTTGCACAAAAGATAACATATTTACTAGAAAACATTTTATCACAAAATTTGTATGTCTAATGCAAAATATATATGTTTATATTCAAAATGATCACCAAATTATAAGAATTCCAGCAATGTAAAATTATATTCTGGCGAGAAGCAATTTGTATGAATTTTATGAGCTAAAACAGGCAGTCAGGCAGGGGCGGGTGGGCAAATCTAAAAATAGCGTCTCGGCTGGACCACTCTGCAGTATATGTGGAAAAAATCCGTGTTAAGTGAAAGTTCAGCTCTGGCGAGGCACGTATATGTAAGCCGCGTTAAGTGAAACAGCGTTAGGCGGGGTAATACTGTACTCACTTTGGCCTTGAGGTGAATGTATTTAAGACTCAGATTCTCTTTCAGCCTGCCCATGGTTCAGCCACACCTCCACCATCCATCCATCTTAACGGTACTACCGTCTCTAATGTTACCCTCAGTATCTTGGGTCCCACCTGTCCAACACCGCGGACAGCGATGAAGAGATTCAACATCGGATCAGATGTGCATCTCAAGCCTTTGGCAGACTCCACACCCATGTCTTCAGCTGTAGGCAGCTGAAATTATCTACAAAGCTGCATGTGTATCGAGCAGTGGTCCTCCCCACCCTGCTATATGGCAGCGAGACATGGGTCACATACAGGAGGCACCTTAAGGCACTTGAAAGGTTTCACCAACGTAGTTTACATTCTATCCTCTGAGTTCGCTGGGAAGACAAGAGAACAGATGTCAGTATTCTCGCTGACACCAACTGTAGGAGCATTGAGGCTACCATTATCCATGAACAACAATGTTGGACTGGCCATGTTACCCACATGGACGACGACAGACTGCCGAAGCAGCTACCTTGCAGTCACCTAATGAATAGTAAATGCAATGCTGTCGGGCAACTGAAAAGGTATTAGGATAATTTTAAGACAAACCTAAAATAGTGCCAAATCGACCTCCTCACCTGGGAGACGATTAAACCTCACCGTAACTCTTGGAGGATCACCACACAAGAAGGTGTCAATACTTTCGAGTTAGCCTGGCTGCATACCAAGGCAGACAAGTGCCAATGCTGGAGAGACATTGCCGATGTCCTTCCTGCACTAGATGTAGCCCTCTACACCTGCAACATCTGTGGACTACTCTGCCGGTCCTGTATTGGCTTCTTTAGACACCTCAGAGCTCACCAACGAAGGTGACATCCTTAATCACTCACATTATAATAATAATAATAATAATAATAAACGGTTTATTGAAAAAGTTTGCAGCCCGATGGCTGAAAATATACATTGGACATAAATGACTTATTACATACATTGGTGGTTTAACAAAAGCCTTCATTAGAGAAAGGTGAAGGAACATACAGTGAACATACAGATTAATGTTTACACACATAGATCATGCCAGCTGAGGTGTTGAACAGCAGACACGTAGTGTAGGAACTCCCACACAGATGGCATTATGAGGGGCATCACGTGGAGTGCTAGTTCCCTCACAGGTGGTGTTGCGAGGGGCCTGATGATGTAGTAGTTACCTCACAGATGGTGTATGAGGGGCCTGATGATTTAGTAATTCCCTCACAGATGGTGTTGCGAGGGGCCTGATGATGTCGTAGTTACCTCACAGATGGTGTATGAGGGGCCTGATGATTTAGCAATTCCCTCACAGATGGTGTTATGAGGGGCCTGATGTGGTGTAGTAATTGCCTCACAGATGGTGTATGAGGGGCCTGATGTGGTGTAGTAATTCCCTCACAGATGGTGTTATGAGGGGCATCACATGATGCTGTAGCAACTCATTCACTTCGTGGTGTCGTAGCGTCATGGGGACACCACGTGGTCAGTTGTCACAAGACTTCACTCACTCAAGTGGGTGAGGTGTGGTCCCAGGCTTCTGTATCATAGCTGGATGTTTGTCTACTTGATTCTGAGTGACAGCAAAGTAGTAGTGTGTGTGGTTTTTATCTGTTTTTGCCTTGTTCTCTTAATCAATAGCTTTCACATTTCAACACAAAGAAGATTTATTTGATTAATTTTTCAGGGCTCTCGTAGCATTCGTTTTCCTCAAGTTGTATGTAATTTTCCTATTCCATGAATTTAAGTGGTCCCTGTTCCTTGAAGTTAAGTGGTCCTATTCCACAAGGTTTAATGCTCTTGTTCCACAAGGCTTAATGCTACACCTCCATGTGGCTGAGTGATCTTGTTCTTTAAGATTGGTACTACTGTACTGTTCCATGGTGCTTGGTGTTACTCTCCCATGGTTCTTGGTGTTACTCTTCCATGGTGCTTGGTGTTACTCTCCCATGGTGCTTGGTGTTACTCTCCCATGGTGCTTGGTGTTACTCTCCCATGGTGCTTGGTGTTACTCTCCCGTGGTGCTTGGTGTTACTCTTCCATGGTGCTTGGTGTTACTCTTCCATGGTGCTTGGTGTTACTCTTCCATGGTGCTTGGTGTTACTCTCCCATGGTGCTTGGTGTTACTCTCCCATGGTGCTTGGTGTTACTCTCCCATGGTTCTTGGTGTTACTCTCCCATGGTGCTTGGTGTTACTCCCATGGTGCTTGGTGTTACTCTCCGTGGTGCTTGGTGTTACCGCCCGTGGTGCAGGTTACTCTTCCGTGGTGCTTGGTGTTACTCTTCCGTGGTGCTTGGTGTTACTCTTCCGTGGTGCTTGGTGTTACTCTCCCGTGGTGCTTGGTGTTACTCTTCCGTGGTGCTTGGTGTTACTCTTCCATGTAATAACTTGTGGTGTTGCCTGACTGTGTTGGGAGCACTGAGACAAGCCGGTGGAGTATTACCACCCATAACTTATTATTTATTTGATGGTTAATTACCCTAATGTTAACCTAACCTAGCATAACAGAACCACTTTAATCTAGCCTGACTCCTTGAATTAACCAAACCTGGCTTATCATAACCAAACCACTGTAATCTAACTTGCCATAACCTAACCTCACCTTACCACTTTAATCTTACCTGACTTAACCTTACCACTGTAATCTAACCTGATTTAACGTAACCTAACTTCTGTAATCAAACCTGACTTAACCTAACCTTACTTAACCAAACCTAATCTTGATTAACCTAAGCTAACCTAACCTTACCAAACCAAACTTTCTCTTAACCTAACCTAAGTTAACCTAATATTGTTTAACCAAATCGAACCTAACCAAACCTTAACGAAACATAACCAAACTAAACCTAACCTAACCAGACCTAATCTTATTCCCCCAGTATAAATAAACTCAAGGATAATCTTCATATGTGCTCTGGTTATTTTCTTTCAGTACCTTTTCAGAAATGTTGCTGCTCATCCATCTATTGTTATTGTGTCTGCTGCTCATCCATCTATTGTTATTGTGTTTGCTGCTCATCCATCTATTGTTATTGTGTTTGCTGCTCATCCATCTATTGTTATTGTGTTCTTGTTGCAGGAGGACGTACAATCTCACCTTATTCAACTGTTTGATCCGGTCACCTCTCCACGTTGCCATGCCATAATTGCTCTTAGGAATCAAGAGTCTTATGAATAACTCTACTGAGGGAAATATTAATATATACTGTATAGATATATATAATATATTAGTTCTTTGGGTCTTTTAATCTCCTTAGTATTGCCATAGTTTAGTGACACAGTGTTTACTGCAGTTGTACACTTAAGTGGTCATGGGTGTATGATGATAACCTCTTGAGTACGATGTCTTAACCCCAAGGATTACAGCGGTCAAAGGGATTAAGTCACCATACTCAAGGTCACCATCCTCAAGGGTCAAGTCACCATCCTCAAGGGGTCAAGTCACCATCCTCAAGAGGTCAAGTCACCATCCTCAAGGGGTCAAGTCACCATGCTCAAGGGTTGTCACCATCCTCAAGGGGTCAAGTCACCATCCTCAAGGGTTGTCACCATCCTCAAGGGTAAGCCACCATTCTCAAGGGGTCAAGTCACCATCCTCAAGGGGTCAAGTCACCATGCTCAAGGGGTTGTCACCATCCTCAAGGGGTCAAGTCACCACTCAAGGGCGTCACCATCCTCAAGGGGTCAAGTCACCATCCTCAAGGGTCAAGTCACCATCCTCAAGGGTCAAGTCACCATACTCAAAGTTAAGTCACCATCCTCAAGGGGTCAAGTCACCATCCTCAAGGGTTGTCATCTCAAGGGGTTAAGCCATCCTTAAGGGTTGTCGCCATAAACAAGGGCAAGTTACCATCCTCAAGGGGTCGTCACCATACTCAAGGGGTCAAGTCACCATACTAAGGGGTCAAGTCACCATTCTCAAGGGTCAAGTCACCATCCTCAAGGGGTCAAGTCACCATAATCAAGGGTCAAGTCACCATCCTCAAGGGTCAAGCCATATTCAAGGGTCAGTCACCATCCTCAAGGGGTTAAGTCACCATCCTCAAGGGGTTAAGTCACCATCCTCAAGGGTCAGTCACCATCCTCAAGGGGTCAAGTCACCATCCTCAAGGGGTCAAGTCACCATAATCAAGGGTTCAAGTCACCGCCTCAAGGGTCAAGTCACCATATCTAAGGGTCAAGTCACCATCCTCAAGGGGTCAAGTCACCATAATCAAGGGTTCAAGTCACCATCCTCAGGGGTCAAGTCACCATATTCAGGGGTCAAGTCACCATCCTCAGGGGTTAAGTCACCATCCTCAAGGGGTTAAGTCAACCATCCTCAAGGGGTCAAGTCACCTTTAAGGGGTTAAGTCACCATCCTCAAGGGGTTAAGTCACCATCCTCAAGGGTTCAAGTCACCATATTCAAGGGGTCAAGTCACCATCCTCAAGGGGTTAAGTCACCATCCTCAAGGGTTAAGTCACCATCCTCAAGGGTTCAAGTCACCATATTCAAGGGGTTAAGTCACCATCCTCAGGGTTAAGTCACCATCCTCAAGGGTTCAAGTCACCATCCTCAGGGTCAAGTCACCATCCTCAAGGGGTCAAGTCACCATCCTCAAGGGGTTAAGTCCATCCTCCAAGGGTCAAGTCCCATCCTCAGGGTTAAGTCACCATCCTCAAGGGGTTAGTCACCATCCTCAAGGGTTCAAGTCACCATCCTCAAGGGGTTAAGTCACCATCCTCAAGGGGTCAAGTCACCATCCTCCAAGGGGTCAAGTCACCATATTCAGGGGTCAAGTCACCATCCTCAGGGGTTAATCACCATCCTCAAGGTTAAGTCACCATCCTCCAAGGGGTCAAGTCACCATATTCAAGGGTCAAGTCACCATCCTCAAGGGTTAGTCACCATCCTCAAGGGGTTAAGTCACCATGCTCAAGGGGTCAGTCACCATATTCAAGGGTCAAGTCACCATATTCAGGGGTCAAGTCACCATCCTCAAGGGTTCAAGTCACCATCCTCAAGGTTCAGTCACCATCCTCAAGGGGTCCAAGTCACCATAATCAAGGGGTCAAGTCACCATAATCAAGGGTTTAAGTCACCATCCTCAAGGGTTAAATCACCATACTCAAGGGTTAAGTCACCATAATCAAGGGTTCAAGTCACCATCCTCAAGGGTTAAGTCACCATCCTCAAGGGGTTAAGTCACCATCGTCAAGGGTTAAGTCACCATCCTCAGGGGTCAAGTCACCATATTCAGGGGTCAAGTCACCATCCTCAAGGGGTTAAGTCACCATCCTCAAGGGTTAAGTCACCATGCTCAAGGGTCAAGTCACCATATTCAAGGGTCAAGTCACCATCCTGAAGGGTTAAGTCACCATCCTCAAGGGTTCAAGTCACCATCCTCAAGGGGTCAAGTCACCATAATCAAGGGTCAAGTCACCCATAATCAAGGGGTCAAGTCACCATAATCAAGGTTTAAGTCACCATCCTCAAGGGGTTAAATCACCATACTCAAGGGTTAAGTCACCATAATGGGGTCCGTCACCATCCTCAAGGGTTAAGTCACCATACTCAAAGGGTCAAATCACCATCCTCAGGGTCAAGTCACCATCCTCAAGGGTCAAGTCACCATCCTCAAGGGTTAAATCACCATACTCAAGGGTCAAATCACCCTTCCTCAAGGGTCAAGTCACCTTCCTCAAGGGTTAACGCCACCATCCTCAAGGGGTCGTCACCATCCTCAAGGGTCAGTCACCATCCTCAGGGTCAAGTCACCTTCCTCAGGGGTCAAGTCACCATCCTCAAGGGGTCAAGTCACCTTCCTCAGGGGTTAAGTCACCATCCTCAAGGGTTAAGTCACCATCCTCAAGTGGTCAAGTCACCATCCTCAAGGGTCAAGTCACCATCCTCAGGGTTCCAAGTCACCATCCTCAAGGGGTCGTCACCTTCCTCAAGGTTATCACCATCCTCAAGGGTCAAGTCACCATCCTCAAGGTCAACCTCCTCCTCAAGGGTCAAGTCACCATCCTCAAGGGGTCAAGTCACCATCCTCAAGGGGTCAAGTCACCATCCTCAAAGGGTCAAGTCACCATCCTCAAGGGGTCAAGTCACCATCCTCAAGGGTCAAGTCACCATCCCTCAAGGGGTCAAGTCACCATCCTCAAGGGGTCAAGTCACCATCCTCAAAGGGGTCAAGTCACCATCCTCAAGGGTCAAGTCACACCATCCTCCAAGGGGTCAGTCACCATCCTCAAGGGTGCGTCAGCCACCCTCCCTCAAGGGGTCAAGTCACCATCCTCAAGGGGTTAAGTCACCATCCTCGAGGGTTGTCACCATCCTCAAGGGTCAAGTCACCATCCTCAAGGGTCAAGTCACCATCCTCAAGGGGTCAGTCACCATCCTCAAGGGTCAAGTCACCATCCTCAAGGGGTCCGTCACCATCCTCAAGGGTCAAGTCTCACCATCCTCAAGGGGTCAAGTCACCATCCTCAAGGGGTCAAGTCACCACCATCCTCCAAGGGGTCAAGTCACCATCCTCAAGGGGTCAAGTCACCATCCTCAAGGGGTCAAGTCACCATCCTCAAGTGGTTAATGCCAGTTGTAAACTAAATAATTGTACTTGAGCACTATACTCCAGTAAAATTTTTGGGTACATGTATTTACTTTTTATATAGTATAGTACTCAAATTTTGGTATTTATTTTTATACTTAAGTAAGTATGGTTTTCTAATACCTTTACTCCAATACAACTAAAAACAAGCAAAAATAGTTATTCGTTACATACTACAAACAAAAGAGTTTTAATGTGTGGCAAACTATGAAAATATTGTAATTAATTATTAACCATAGTAAAAGAGTTGTGTCTGTGAAAGTGTAAAGTGTGGGTGTGGAGAGAGAACTTTAGGTCACATACCTGGAGGTCTCATAAGGTGAAGTGTGGTGGCAGTGACCATAACAGCAGACTTTTCCTTTGATGTCCTTGTGTCCATTAGTGCCCTGACCACCCATCTCATCTAGCCTACCCTCTTATACCCACTACCCCATCAAATTCCCTCTCTTCTCCCTAAGATTAATTTCAAAGAGGCTGTGATTCTAAAATGCTTTACATAATTCTGTCTTAAAATATGAAGCCTGTATCCATACATAGGTGTGAGAATAGGTGTATTTAAAATTCTGCTTAAGTAACTAAATACCATGCCCCCCCCTCCCTCAGCACCTGCCCGGATGTTACATGGTGCAAAAAATTGTCACTCATCAATTAGAATAAAAAAGTGACGTCACCACAGCCACACCCCAGTTAGAGGGACAGCTCATGTTGAGTCTTTCAGACTTGTCACTATGGAGGCAACAATCCTCCACAAACTCCTCAACTGAAGGAGCTTGATAGCTACTTGGCATGTCCAAGGGATGGAATGGAGCTACTGAGGTCTTTCCTGACATAATGTGACTTATCTCTCAAGCTTAACACCCCATTACCTGCCTCTGCTGCTTGAATGTGTGTGTTTAGTCATGCCGGGTTTATTATTTATTTGATGAATTTATTACACCCAAGGTGGCGACAAGCTTAATCACAAGACCATGCGGTCAGACACTAATACAGTACATTGATGCGTGTGACATAGAAACAATAATGATATAATTTAAGGACAAAGGGAGATAGCACCCACCAAAGCGTAGGTAGCATAGGTGAATTAAATCTAAATTATTACGAATAAGTAGGTGGTGACATATAGTAGTTAGTGACTCTCCCTGTGGTAGGAGGTCCCTGACAGTGGGACAGTCAAGGCAATAGTGTTGAAGGGTGTTAGTGTTGGGACAACTACAGAGTTTACAGGAAGAGAAGTGTGGGTCATCCCCTGCCTCAGATACTGTACTTGCTAGATACGTCTGTATCCTAACCTAATGCAAGCAGAGACAACATTGTCTGTGGACTATAAGTCCATGTAGATGATACTTGTGTGGATAAGGAAGAAAGTGATCATAGTGTTGGATGGACATATTTTCAGCCCATTCACTATCCCTGTGATGGATAGTAGGGTAGGGTTGCCATACGTCCGTATTTTCCCAGACATGTCCTCCATTTATGTCTCGAAATCTTCATCCGGAAGGAATTTTTTAAATTCTTCAAAAGTCCGGAATTTCAGCTTCCATCATTTTCTCCACGGAAAAAAAAAACATGAAACTGTAATGACGAGAGAGAGAGACAGAGAGAGGGGAGGTGGAAACCGTCCAGATCTCGTTCAGTTTTCGTCAGCTGGTAAGTCACATGTACGCCTGTACGGTGTTGTCAACTTAGCTGTCAAATATTTGATTGATAAGGCGGTAGAAGTTGATGATGTGAAGTGTTTTGACCAAGTTAGTAACCTGAAGCAGTTTGTGTCAAATTACAAGTGATGAAGAATTTAGTAATCTGCCAACACATAAAAAGTGGACCAGATACTTTGAAAAATCAAAGAACTTTGAATGCCACTCAGAATTCCTAAGAATTGCACAATTCTTCTTTGCTATATCATCTCACAATGCAAATTTAGAAAGAGTTTTTTCACTGATGCAAAGTCAATGGACAAAGGAAAGGAACAAATTGGGTGTTGAAACAATGAAAGGCATTCTGACTGTACAGTACAACTTCCGAGAAACATCTTGCAGTGACTTCTGTACCTTTCTAAAGAGCAATCAGCCAATACTGAAAAAGATCCAATCTACAGAAAAGTATGCATGGGCACATAAAGTCACACACACAGTGAGAGAAGAAGACTGCAGCTATAGAAGATATTCAGCCGTAAGCAAAGGTAATTTTTTATTTTTATTTTTAAGATTTGTATACCATGTATGTTGTATATTAGCCTACATTAAAAACACAATGCAATACAGTACACCGATACTGGTGTGTGTGTATATATATATACAGGTATATATATATATATATATATATATATATATATATATATATATATATATATATATATATATATATATATATATATATATATATATATATATATATATATATATACAGTATATATATATATATATATATATATATATATATATATAGTATATATATATATATATATATATATATATATATATATATATATATATATATATATATATATATACATACATAATATTTATTACATATATATATATATATATATATATATATATATATATATATATATATATATATATATATATATATACATATATATATACATATATATATTAATGCTATGCAAATATGCAAAATTAATTGTCACGGCTGCTTCAAGGTTACATAGCTCCAAAGTCTGTGCCGGGGGGGTTGGGGGGGGGTGTCTTCGAGAATGTCCTCTTTTTATAATGTTCAGATATGGCAACCCTATAGTAGGGAGAAAAGCTGATGAACATATTCTCTTTCGGTAGGTCATGCTGGACTTATATTTAGGCCTAAAAATCCTAATTGGACAGCCATAATTTTGATTCAGTTATTGGTTAATCTCAATAGAAAGCTTTTCAAATAAACGTGTGTAATGCTATGTGTCTTATTTTTATCTTTGGTTAGCTATTTTTTTTCTTCTTAATTTACTGTGGATTTATTTTAACATTTCAGACAATTAATAATTTTGTTGTTACTTTCTATTTTCAGTACTTGAGTGCTTTATGAGGGGATACTCTTTTACTTCTGCTTGAGTACATTGAACTTTGGAGACTTTTACTTCTACAGTGACCCCTCCATTAACGAATTCAATCCGTTCGAGAAGGTCGTTCGTTACCCGAAACCATTGTTTCAATGGGTTTTTGGGTAATTGGTTCCAGCTCACCGAAAATTTCCTAACTTCAACAAAAATGATAGAAAAATTTTCTTACTTTGAGGTGTGTATGTAGAAGGCTCCTGGATGATGATGATGATGATGTGCATTTGAAGTGGGAGGTGGAGGAGGAGAAGGGAGAAGAGAAGGAAGTGGAGGTGGTGGAGAAGCATTTTACTGCTTCTTGGAAGGTGAGTCACCTTCCATGAAAATGTCAGGAACCTCTGGACTGACAGATTCTCCACCATGAACATCCTCTCTCCTTCTTGAAGTGGAAGGCTGAGGGATAGCATCTTGTTCCCTCTGCCTTTTACTGAAGAAAGTGTCAATTGTGGTCTGTGGGGCATCTGTCCTCCTCACCATTAACTTATGTTTAAAGAAGGAGACCACTGAGTCCTCAACATGACACAAAGTTAGTTCAGTTTTTCCACTTCTGGGTGCTTTGAAGCCAGTTCCCTGAACTTCTCCCAGTAGTAAATCACATCTTTCAACTGTTTAGCTGACATATGGTCATCACTTTCAATTTCCTCCTCACCACTGTCAGCCTCTACCTGTAACATCTCATCCAGTTGCTTCAAGTCATCAGGAGTAAGTTCCTCCTCATAAGACATCACAAGCTCTTCCACATCCTCCTCCTCCACTTCAAGGCCCAATGACTGACCAATGGACACAATCTCCTTGTCCAACTCTGTTTCTTCCTCAAATCCCTCAAAATCATGGACTACTGATGGCCACAGTGCTTTCCATGAAGAATTGAGGGTTCTAGTGGAGACTTCTTGCCATGATGACACAATCAATTTTACAGCCTCCAGGACGTTGAATTGTGTCTTCCAGAACTGTTTCAGTGATAGTTCAGGATCAGTGGAAGTTGCCTGATGACACCTCCTAAACATTTTCTTCATGTACAACTTCTTGAAGTTGCTGATCACATTCTGGTCCATTGGCTGTATGATTGATGTAGTGTTTGGAGGCAAAAACAACACTTTCACAAAGTCAAATTGATACTCCAAATTGCTGGCAAGGTCAGGGTCATGACCAGGAGCATTATCCATGAGGAGAAGAACCTTTAAAGGGAGTTTATTGGTGGTTAGGTAGCTCTTGACAGAAGGGCAAAACACATCAACAGCCCATTCATTAAAGAGCTGTCTTGTCACCCATGCCTTACAGTTGGACTTCCAATAAACTCCAAGCTTTGTTCTTACCACTTTCTGTTGCTTGAACACTCTGGGGTTTTCAGAGTGGTAGACAAGCATAGGCTTCAGTCGGAAATCCCCTGAAGCATTGGCACCAAGCAATAGAGTGAGACGGTCTTTCATGGGTTTATGCCCAGGTAAAGAGGCTTCATCTTTGGTGATGAATGTTCTTTTGGGCATCTTTTTCCAGAACAGCCCAGTTTCGTCCACATTGAACACTTGCTGTGGAAGATAATTTTCTTCTTCCATCAGTTTTTTAAATTCAACTAAAAACTTTGCTGCCCCTTCTTTATCAGCACTAGCAGCTTCACCATACCTAACAACACTTAAAATGTCACTTCTTTTCTTAAATTTTTCGAACCAGCCTTTGCTAGCCCGAAAATCTTCAAATTCTGTGCCTGAAGAACCAGGTTGATCTGCCTTTAAATGTTCATAAATCTCCCTGGCTCTTTCACAAATGAAATCACCAGAAACTGAATCACCTTTCATCTGTTTTTCCCTAATCCAGATGATAAGTAACCTCTCAGTTTCTACGATTAGGGATCTACTTTTAAACACTCTTGTAGATTTGTCTCTCACGTTCACTTCTTTAAATTTGTCTTTTTGTGCAAGAATTGTCGACACAGTTGATGCCGACATGCCATATTCTTTGCATAGCGCATTTGATTTAATGCCTTGTTCGTGTTTTTTTATTATTTCCTGCTTGATTTGGATTGAAATTGCTTTTCTTGATCTCTTAGGCCCCATGCTGGATTCAAACAATGTCAACACGTGTTTTTCAAAGTTAAACTAGCTGTAAATAAAGAATATTTTCTTTAAAATAACACTGCACTGCGCTATATATTGTCAATATGTAAAATAAATTTCAAAATGACCAATAATTTGCTTGGAAACACAGAAAAAAAGCGTTTAGTTGAAGAGAGTCTCAAGCAAGATGTTACCGCCAGTGAAAACAGAGAGAGACTAACTCCTGTTTGCTGTGTTAAGAGGCTGGATGCCGCGCATTAAACTAGTCACTTTACCTTCAATTATGTTCAATAATTGTTAAAATGACTAAAAAATTTAATATTAAACTTTTAAAATTATTGAATAGTATAAATTTCTTTATATTTACTAAAATAGTAAGGAATTTAAGCCCTAGAACCGATTAATGTATTGGCGGACTGATACTAAAGATGGTTGCCCGGTCAGTGCAAGCAAAAACATGTTGAGGTCGGTTCGTAAGAAATTCGTTTACCGAATTTTTTTCATTAACCGAATTGAAGATCCTTATGGAAGGCAGTTCGTTAACCGAGGCGTTCGTTAAACGAGGGGTCACTGTACTTGAGTAACATTTTGCCAATGTAATAATACTTTTACTTAACCCTTCGAGCAGTAATCCAGTAAAAGTACGTGGCTAGATTTAGCATTGTCCTGAACTAATATTTGTGGTAGTAGCGAGATGCACTTAGAGCTACATTATCACCCCCTCCTTGCCTACTGGTTTACTGCTTCCCGGGCCACGTGGCTCCACGCTGTGCATGCCACAGCGGCGACAGTGTTCATCATTCAGTGAGTCACACTCACACCAGCCACGCATGAACAATTGAACATGTCACACCGCTCTCTCTCCAGGTGGACTGATGTGGAATACTTGCAACTCGCTGTCGAGTATGAGCCTACATCAGAGCTTACCCCAGATGATTTTTCTGAGTCGGATAATGATTCACTCTATGATCAGAATACTTCATTTTCTTGTTGAAGTGGCGAGGGAGATGTTTCAGACGTACTGGCAGGAACAACAGGTAACACCTCATAATCCTATATGGCATCACGAAAATTGTGACCAAGTCCCAGGTTGCTAATCTGACTTTCTGCCTCATTTACACACAATTGCAGGGTCTCAACTGTCTCTCTTACTATTGACAACACCACAAATAAAACCGTACTCATTCTTGATCTGTTTTATTCATTCTATTTTATTCTCCTATGTCAGTTGATATTAATACTGAAGCGGGGCCTTCTCAGATGGGTCCCACTGGTCGGGAAGGTTGTGGACCCCAGGGCCGACCTGATCATCATCAAGCTACTGGGGCCTCAACTGATGCCACCGCGGTTGCTGGAGGATCGGCTTTTTTCACACTTCATTTTTCCAACATTCGCTGCCTGAGATCCAATTCTTTCTCTGTGGAGCACCATCTATCAACCTCTTCACCCGACCTCTTACTACTTTCCGAACTTCAACTGACCAAAGCAGCTTCACCCAAACCTTTTCAAGTCTCTAACTACAACCTTTATATCTACTTCCGTTCTAAGGTAGGTGTATGCGCCTACTGCAACACACGTACACCTATAGCCAGACTCACGAATCTTGAATCTCCCCTTTATGATGTCATCTGGCTCAAAATATCGCTACCTCCTGTGACTATTTTTCTTTGTTTCCAATACTGTTCTCCCAACTCTACCAACTATTTCGAACTCTTTGACTATCTCACTTCTTGCCATGAGTCATTGCTATCCACACACCCCAACACCGAGATCCTCTACCTAGGGGATTTTAATGTACATCACAGAGAGTGGCTTGGCTCTGCAAGGGATGACCCAGGTGGAGCTGAGGCACTCTCTTTTTCCTTACTTAATGATTTGGAACAAATAATCAAACACCCTACACGCGTTCCTGATCGACACGATCAACTTGCTAACATTCTTGATCTTTGTTTTACCTCTAACCCCTCACACTATTCATACTCAATTTTTGCCCCCTTAGGGTCTTCTGATCACAACCTTATTTCTATTAAATCAAACTGGGCACGACCACCTACCCCACCCCCCTCTAAACGACAACTATGGCCCTATCGGAGGGCAAGCTGGCAATCCTTGCGAGAATTCTTCTCCGACTTTCCTTGGGATGAATGTTGCTTTTCCGCTCAGGATGCCTCGGTATATGCTGACAGCATTGCTGGGGTTAGACAGAGCGGTATGAGTGCATTTATCCCATCTTCTACCAAAACTTCACATTACAATCATGGTTTGATCGCTCCTGCTCTCTTGCTTGCAGGGTGAGAGATAGGGCATATCGAGCTATGAAACTATCTCCTTCTCCTATTACCCACACCTGTTTCATTACTTCTAGGAATCGTTGGAAGGCTATTCTTCGTAGGGCCAAGCGGAATTTTATTAAAAGAAAGACCGCTATCCTGACTAATTCTTCCTCTAGTAAATCCTTCTGGTCCTTAACTAAAAACATCTGTAACAACTTCTGCACGCCTTCTTTTCCTCCCCTCTTCCGTCCTATAGCCAACTCTCCCCCTGACAAAGCCAACCTCTTTGGCACCTTATTCTCCTCTAATTCCACCTTAGATGATTCCCACTCTATCCCTCCTACCCCTACACCTCCTACTGAACCTATGCACTTTCCTATAATCTCCACTCGCAGGGTTGCCAGTGTGTTATCCAGGTTGGGTGTGAGTAAGGCGCATGGACCGGATGGAATACCCCCTCGTGTTCTGAGGGAGTGTGCTGAAGCCCTGGCCCCTGTGTTTGCTCACCTCTTTCGCTGTTGCCTCAAAACTAAAACTTTTCCTTCTTCTTGGAAGCATGCATTAGTTCAGCCCATCCCGAAGAAGGGTGACCATTCTAATCCCTCTAACTATTGCCCCATTGCCCTAACTTCATCCCTCTCTAAGATTTTTGAAACTATTTTGAACTCCCATTTTCTCCGTCACCTTGAACGCCTTTCTCTTTTGTCGGATCACCAGTATGGCTTTCGTAGGCGAGCTCTACTGGTGATCTGCTCTCCTATTGCACCCATCTTTGGTCATCCTCTCTTAGGGACTATGGGGAAACTTTTGTCGTGGCCCTCGACATCTCCAAAGCATTTGTCAGGGTATGGCACAAGTTTTTGCTATCTAAACTTCCCTCTTTTGGTTTCTCTCCCCCACTTTGTTCTCTCATCTCTAGCTTCCTTGAGAACCGATCCATGGCAGTTGTTGTCGAGGGATCAATTTCTCGCTCTTTCTCTACCAATAGTGGCGTCCCACAGGGTTCTGTTCTTTCACCAACTCTCTTCCTTCTTAAAATCAATGATTTACTTCACACTACAACTAATTCTATCCATTCTTACGCCGATGATTTTACTCTTCACTCTTCCTCACATTTTCCCCTTCCTCCTAACTCTCAAACTAGATCTGTTTCTAGAACTGATATCATTATTTCTATCAAAGCAGATCTGTGCATTATCTCTGAATGGGGAGTTACAAACTTGGTTAAGTTCAATAGTAATAAAACTCAATATTTACCAATTACACTTTGTAAATTAGACGATCTCCCACCAATTACATTTCAGGATGCTATCATCCTCCCAAATTCTTAAAAAAGTATGTTAGGCCTCACCATTTCCTCCAATATGTCCTGGAAATCACACATCCTTAGTATAACTAAAGCTGCCTCCTGAAAGTTGGGAATGCTGTACAGATGCCACAGCTACTTCACTCCTGAGCAGTTGCTCCAAGTATATAAGGGATTCATTCGTCCTAACTTGGAGTACTGCTCTCATATCTGGGGTGGCTCTTCTTCTGTCCAACTATTAGATAGGGTGGAATCAAAGGCATTTCGTCTTATTAACTCTCCTTCTTTAGTCGACAATCTCTCTTCCCTTTCTCTTCGCCGCATTGTTGCTTCACGCTCTCTCTTTTACAGGTACTTTAACGGGCAATGTTCAGTGGATTTGGCCATCCTGTGTACCGTCGGCAAGGCCGTGGGTTCGTAACACACGTCTTGCCCGCGGTGCCCACCGTTTCTCCATGGATGTCAGTCACACGAGAATAACCTGTTATAGTACCTCCTTCTTTCCTCTCACAGCCAAGCTGTGGAATGCTCTGCCTTCTTCTGTGTTTCCATGCTCTTACAATCTGTCTCACTTTAAAGAGCTGGTTTTCCGGCATCTTCATGGTGTAGATTAATGCAGTATAACCTTTTTTTCTATATATACAATTCCTTTCCGTTCTTTTTTTTTTTGCCCCCCAGGCTCCGTTATGGGTCGTTTGACCTGTGCCTGGGTGGGCTAATTAAAAAAAAAAAAAATCCAGCTTGTGACACACTCTCCACCTCAGGTCGCCACTTTCCTTCCACCTCACCACCGACACCTGGCAAGAAGAAAGCACAGAAGCAGTGTCACATGTGCTACAACATGTCACGAAGAGCAAAGTAGAGGAAGGATACTCATTACTGCTGTAATGAGTGTAAAGTAGCACCATGGTTCAAGGACTATCACACTCTTCAGAACTATTAGTGTAATAATATGATGTAAACCAGGCAGTGGCAGTGCTGCCATGGCACCCTCCATAGCCTTTACCATTCACAGACTCGCAATTGGGGGGAACTTGGATAAGCCAACTTAAAAAAAAAAAATCAACTCATAGTGGTGCTTTATTCATTTTCTAACATGCATATTGAAAAATGATTGATGTGTGAGGAATAACCAGAAATAAAAAAAGAAACGCACACACACACACGAGGTGTTAGAAAAGTGGAGAACTGTCAGAGTGGTGTGGGGGAGGAGCATGACTCGGCCGATTGCCGTGGGGATGGGCGCCGTGAGACCCTCCCTACCTCCACCACCACCATTCACTACACAGTGTTACCACAGAGATGCAGAAATTCTTGTGATTTTTGTTTCCTGGACCATTTTGAGATGATTTAGGGAAAAAAAAAAATTGGGAGGGGGGGGGGGGCAACACTGGAGTGTCTATTACAGTCATCTCTGCTACAACGCGTGTTGGCTGTAAAGCGATTCCACTCAAACGTTTTAAGTGTACAGTACTGTCGCTTGGCGCAGGGTTATGCAGTGTTTACAGTTCATGTTCGACATCGCATGTTCAATTGATTCATGTGTTTTGTTTGTGAAGTGTTATATGATGGGGACTCGATAAATTTCATCCTTTTTTTGCAAATTTAGCTGTTCCCATAAATACTGTAGGAAAAAATAAATAAAAATAATGTTCCGCAGTGCGGACTAATAGCGTTTTACACCCGCGCTCTTTGTTTCCATCACACCATCAGTTGAAGCACGTGGGTTGTTTTGAAGGGTCCTCAGTGATTTTTGCTTACTATTTCTCCAATTTTGTGGTATTAACTGTGAATATGGAAAAGAAGAATATCTCCAAGAAGCATTCTGGTGATCACATTCCCGGTGGTGATCGTAAAAGAAAGGCATGACTCCTCAAAATTACCCTTCTCCCCCATCAAGTTATATTCATATTTTTTCAAGGTAAAGTGTTACATTTACTGTACATTTATTTAGACCGCTATCCTTTGTGGTGTTAGGCTAACAACTAATTTTTTTTTTACTTCGAGTAATCTGCACCTAACCCTATTTTCTCCAGAAGCCTTGTTATTTCTATTGCACAAATTTCTACAACGCGAGGTTTTACAAGAACACAACTATCGCATTGTAGCAGAACTGACTGTACGTCTAATATTGGCTGGCGCTCAACAGGTTAAGTAACAAAGTCTGGTACTTTTTACAACATTGGTTAAGGCCTGGAGTTTTAATCAACATCCTCGGTTAACAGGGATTGTCATGTCAACAACCATACAGTAATTTCAAACGCAATAGACCCCGGAGAGGGATGGCGGAAAAAATGAACTAATAATATTGGAATTTGAAGATGTGTCTAGTAACTGATCTTCATTACCCTCTTCGTAGTTCTTGGTTTATTTTATTGGATATTTGTAGTAAATGCGATATATGAACAAAGAAAAACATAATGGTAATTTTAAAAACTTTTTTTTTTTACATTAATACAGCCAATGTTATGAAATTTTCAAGATACAATGGTCCCTCGGTTAACAAATGGTTCGATTAACGAGATTTCGGTTCACGATTTACCTTCCATAAGATTCTTAACTTCGGTTAACGAGCAATCCCTCGATTAACGAGTTTTTTTACGAGCTGACTTCAACATGTTTTCGCTTGCATTTGGCGGTCCACCAGCTGTAGTATTAGTCCGCCAATACATTAATCGGTTTTAGGGCTTAAATTCCTTACTATTTTAGTAAATATCAAGAAGTTTATACTATTCAATAATTTTAAAAGTTTAATATTAACTTTTTTTAGTCATTTTAACAATTATTGAACATAATTGAAGGTAAAGAAACTAGTTTCTGGCGTGCCATCCAGCCTGTTAACACACCAGACAGGCGTTAGTCTCTCTCTGTTTTCCGTGGAGGTAACATCTTGCTTGAGACTCTCTTCAAGTAAACGCTTTTTTCTGTGTTTCCAAGAAAATTATTGGTCATTTTGAAATATATTTTACATATTAACAATATATTATGAAGTGCAATATTGATTTAAAGAAAATAATCTTCAAATACACCAAGAGAACTAAAATTTTAAGGGTGAAATGGTGCCATGGGGTGACTTCTCTTCTTCCTTCACCTCCACCCCCATTCTAATTCCCATCATCATCATCATCCAGGAGCCTTCTACATACACACCTCAAAGTAAGTGTACTTTTCTACCTCTTTTGTTGATTTTAGGCAATTTTCGGTGAGCTGGAACTAATTACCCAAAAACCCATTGAAACAATGGTTTCGGTTAACGAGTTTTCGGTTAACGAGCAACCTGCTGGAACGGAATGTGCTCATTAACCGAGGGACCACTGTAGTCAAATGCACAGTATGGTATGCACAGGGCGATGTAAAACATAAAGTATTCATTTTTTTAAAGTTTATTTATAGAGACTGTACATAAATTTTTGTTCATTATATTTGAAACATCAATCTGTTAATTAAATTTTAAACAAAAGAAAACTACGATACCGTATTTTCATTAAAATATTACATCACAAGTATATTTTACCTTAACTGTGGCTGAATGAATATATTCTCAGAAATAAATATGGAAATGTAATATTTTGGCTGAAATGACGTACATATTACAGTGGAAAGTGGGATAAAATCATGACGAAAACAATGACTTAAGCTTTCTTTCGTTGTTCAAAAGATTTTACCGTAATCGCTTTTTGAATGGTTTTCAGTTAAAAAACTGTTGTACTGTACTGTATTACAATAATATTCTATCCTATCATTAGCCTTGTAATCCTACAACTGAAAACCATTCGAAAAGTGATTACGGTAACATCTTTTGAACGAAAGAAAGCGAAAGTCATTGCTTTCGTCACAATTTTATCCCACTTTCCACTGTAATACGTACTGTATGTCATTTCAGCAAAAATATTACATTTCCATATTCTCAGAAATAAATAGTAGTTTTGTTGAAACGTAATGGACAGTATTTAATATTAAAATGCAAAAATAGCTATGAAAACAATTAATACACCCATAATGTACTGGCTGGCATCTCCACTTGTCCCTGCTCCCGCCAGTCACCTCCTCCCCGCTCTATCCCTCCGCCTCCTCCACATCGTCACTACTGTTGTATTACAATAATATTCTATCCTAATTGACTTGAATAAATACTACGATACCATATTTCTGAATATTTTCATTAAAATCCATCCAAATCATTTTCCTTGTCATCGTCTGCAGCACCAAACAGCTTCTCCCAGTCCTCTCCTTGAACAGGGCTAGAGGGTACGTGTTTTTCGAATCGTTTTTAATTAAAAAAAATGTTACAGCACATGTATATTTAACCTAAACTGTGCGTGTATGAATATATTCTCAGAAATAAATAGTAGTTTTGGTGAAAAGTGACGTATTTCAATGTAAAATAGGATAAAATACATGAAGAAAACAAAAGACTTTACCTAACCTTCCAATGTTCAAGAGATGTTACTCGTTTTTTTAATAGTTTTCGGTTAAAATACTGTTATATTACAATGATATTCTATTCATACTGTGCTTGATATACTACATTCACGGAAATGTAATATTTTTGCTGAAATGACGTATGTACTACAGTGGAATGTGGGATAAAATCGTGACGAAAACAATGACTTTCGCTTTCTTTCGTTCAAAAGATGTTACCGTAATCGTTTTTCGAATGGTTTTCAGTTAAAAAACTGTTGCATCACAAGTGAATTAGGATAGAATATTATTGTAATACAACAGTTTTTTAACTGAAAACCATTCGAAAAGCGATTACGGTAACATCTTTTGAACGAAAGAAAGCGAGTCATTGCTTTCGTCACTTTCCACTGTAATACGTACGTCATTTCAGCAAAATATTACATTTCCATATTCTCAGAAATAAATAGTAGTTTTGCTGAAACGTAATGCATTTCAATGTAAATTAGGATAAACTACATGAAAACAAAAGACTTTACCTAACCTTCCGATGTTCAAGATATGTTACTCGTTTTTTTAGTAGTTTTCGGTTAAAATACTCTTATATTAGTGATATTCTATTCATGCTGTGCTTGATATAATACATTCATGGAAATGTAATATTTTTGCAACTACAATGCTGATGTCAACACAAGCGTGATTACAGCGAGACTGACTGAGTGAGGGAGCAGGCGGTGTCCCGTGTTCGGTGCTGCGCGCGAGTTGAATGGCGCGCGATTTGAATGTACAGTACTTCAATTACTTGAATGTGTGTGTGTGTGTATATATATATATATATATATATATATATATATATATATATATATATATATATATATATATATATATATATATATATATATATATATATATATATATATATATATATATATATACAGTCGACCCTCGTTAATTCGGACTAATAGGGGGGAAGGGTGTCCGTTTTAGCCGATTGTCCGAATTAACCGATTTAGGGGTTAATATTGCATTATATTTCAAAGTCATTGTTTTCGTCACGATTTTATCCCACTTTCCACTGTAATACGTACGTAATTTCAGCAAAAATATTACATTTCCGTGAATGTATTATATCAAGCACAGTATGAATAGAATACCATTGTAATATAACAGTATTTTAACCGAAAACTATTAAAAAAACGAATAACATCTCAAGAACATCGGAAGCTTAGGTAAAGTCTTTTGTTTTCGTCATGTATTTTATCCTATTTTACATTAAAATACATCACGTTTCAGCAAAACTACTATTTATTTCCGAGAATATATTCATTCAGGCGCAGTTTAGGTAAAATATACGTGTGATGTAACAGTTTTTTAACTGAAAACGATTCGAAAAACACGTACCCTCTAGCCCTGTTCAAGGAGAGGACTGGGAGAAGCTGTTTGGTGCTGCAGACGATGACAAGGAAAATGATTTGGATGGATTTTAATGAAAATATTCAGAAATATGGTATCGTAGTATTTATTCAAGTCAATTAGGATAGGATATTAATGTAATACAACAGTTTTTTAACTGAAAACCAATCGAAAAGCGATTACGGTAACATCTTTTGAACGAAAGAAAGCGAAAGTCATTGTTTTCGTCACGATTTTATCCCACTTTCCACTAATACCTACGTCATTTCAGCAAAAATATTACATTTCCGTGAATGCATTATATCAAGCACAGTATGAATAGAATACCATTGTAATATAACAGTATTTTAACCAAAAACTATTAAAAAAACGAGTAACTTCTCTAGAACATCGGAAGGTTAGGTAAAGTCTTTTGTTTTCGTCATGTATTTTATCCTATTTTACATTAAAATACATCACGTTTCAGCAAAACTACTATTTATTTCCGAGAATATATTCATTCAGGCACAGTTAAGGTAAAATATACATGTGATGTAACAGTTTTTTAACTGAAAACGATTCGAAAAACACGTGTACCGTGTAGCTGATACTCAACAGCTGGTGGTGCGTCATGTGTCGTTGTAAACAATAGGAGGTTGAAGTAGATTACCGGGTATTATATTAAGTGTGAAATATCAAAAAGGTTTTTATTACCGGTATTTTTTGTAGATCAATGAGAACTGTGATACCGTATATATGATATGATAAGTTAGCCTGTGCTAAGAACTTCAACATAGACTACTGAAAACACGTTGTAAGGTAATTTAGCCTATTGTAAGTTGGTGAGCTTCATTTGCTGAAGGAACTGCACAACTTTTCATTACTAATTGGTAAAAATTTTACGTTTCCATTGTTTACTGGCAGTAAATGGTAAATATTTTTCATGTCTGAAGCTAAAAGTTGCATCCCCCCCCACACTAGTGGTGATGTTACAGTTGACCAAAAAGACGCTGGTGTTTTATCCCAGCAGTCGGTGGACCAGCATTTTAGCTTAAGGTACGCATAGGTAATATTCCTAACAAATCTTTAAAAAAAAAAAAAAAGTTCGTTCAGATTTTGACCGAATTATCCGAAATCCGGATTAAAGGGGTCCGAATTAACGAGGGTCGACTGTATTTATTAATATAAACACACAGAAGCTTGCATTACATACACTATGTTATTAAGGCTTCAGAATTCTTCTTCAACAAAATCAAATTCCTCCTTAAGGTTCTCTAGTTTTATAGATGAGGGAGGAACCATTTCCAATTTAAGTGAATCTTCTGATATACCTAAGGCAGAAGGTTGACTATCAACAGGTTCCTCTTTCACTCCTTCCCTTGACCAGTCTGTGAAATGTGTTGATCCGCTCACTGCAAGTTTACACACAGCCTTTGTCTTACACTGGTAAGAGAGGCTATACTCATCTTTACTATGACAGGAAGTGAACAGTTCCTGACAATTATTGTGGCTCAGCTCTGGACTGTTCAGGTCATTACCAGGTTGGTTTTTGGCTGGGTGGCTCCCAACAGCACCAAGGTGGTGGTCTCTCTGAGTGAGTGTTGTCCCGCTCCCTGACTTCTCACCACATTTTTTCAACCTTTGTTTATTGTCACATTTTTTGTGGCATTTAAGAGGTTTAACCTTTGCATGATCTTTACTGTAAGAAGTCAGATGAGTTTTACTGTGCATTGTGAGACTCGCTTTACTGGGAAAACATTTTTTACAATCACAACAAAGAAATTTTTCTGTGTGAACTCTCATGTGGCTTACCATTTGGATCTTCCGTGTGAAGGATTGATTACACTTTGTACATTGATATGGATTCTCGCCTGTGTGAATGATCATATGTTGTATTAATTTAAATTTTTGATTATATGAACAATTACATTCTGAACACTGGAACTTCTCTCCTGTGTGAGCCCTTATATGTCGTACTAAATCAGATTTTCGAGTAAATGAACTAATACATTCTGAACACTGGAACATCTTTCCTGTGTGAACCCTCATATGTTGTATTAAACTCGCTTTCTGAATAAAAGAACTGTTACATTCTGAACACTGGAACTTCTCTCCTGTGTGAATCCTCATATGTTCTACTAAAATAAATTTCTTACTATATGAACAATTACATAACAAACACTGGAACTTCTCTCCAGTGTGAATCCTCATATGTCGTACTAAGTCAGAGTTTCGAGTAAAGGAACTGTTACATTCTGAACACTGGAACTTCTCTCCTGTGTGAATCCTTATATGTCGTACTAAATCAGATTTTCGAGTAAATGAACTAATACAATCTGAACACTGGAACTTCTCTCCTGTGTGAACCCTCATATGTTGTATTAAACTCACTTTCTGAATAAAAGAACTGTTACATTCTGAACATTGGAACTTCTCTCCAGTGTGAACCCTCATATGTTGCACTAAACTCACTTTCTGAATAAAAGAACTGTTACATTCAGAACATTGGAACTTCTCTCTTGTGTGAGTTCTCATATGTTGTACTAACCTACCTTTCCATTTAAAAGAACGATTACATTCAGAACAATGAAACAGTTCCTCTTCAGTGTTAAAAGGTGTTTTTGATGGGTGATTTCTCACATGCTTTCCAAGACAGTCTCTTTTAAAATCTTCCTGACACTGTAAACGCTGAAGGGGGGTTTCTGTGTTACCTTCCATATTCATTGTTTCTTTTACCAAAACATCTTGGACTTGTGGTCTCTCACGTGGCCCTCTTAGTGTACTTTTGAAATACTTGGCCTCACTGAACCCCTTAATTAAGTTCTTAAAATACTTTCCCTGATGAAAAAGCTTCCTATGATAACTTATACACTACCCAATGTTGAACATTCATCTACAACACACACACATGAATATGAAAACCAACCTGCTAACCTATGAGTGAGTGGAATATGGCCATAAACAGAGTGGAATCTTGTAATTTTTGCTCCTTTCATGAAATCATTAAACAAATGTTTTAAATTAAAATGTTCATCTGAGTTAACTGGGAATGAATTAAGACTGACAGATAAATGGATAAACATATAAATAATACAGTTGCACAAACTGTGAGTAAAGTATTTTTTGGTTACTTGTCTTTTACAGTTGTATCTCATGACATCACTAAAGTGTTAATTCACTTTTACTTCACTGCCATAAAATATTTATTGAGAATATCTTATGGTTCTGGTACTGGGATGAACCAAATAACACAACACTGTTCAATGTCCTGGATGCTGATGGTGATATTCGGTAATAGTGACATGAAGGACTGTAGAAAAGGTGACTTGATACTTTCACTCTTGTGCTGACACCGCTGGACCTGACACGTTGGCTGAGGTTGTCAGCAGAGTTCAGAAGGTGACAACTGCACCAGCTCAGAGAAATATTCTCTACAAAACCTGAAAGTGGGAAAAATTATAAACAAGATATAAGACCTGACTCACAAAATGAATCCTCTACCTTTCCTTTGTCTTGATCACTTGAACCCCTACTCATTAACTATCTGTTCAGTCTTGTAATATTGCATTTACCTTCTCTGTTCTCTACAAGGAAGAATAATTAGGATGTTAGCAAGACACTCAGTGAGTGAGGGCAGAGTTTTCGATCCAGCCGTAATAGAAATAAAACAACTCTCAGTCTTCTCCACTACAGGTAGTTCTGCTATTATGCGATAATTGTGTTCTTGTAAAATATCGTGTTATAGAAAATCGCGTAATAGAAATAACAGGGCTTATGGAGAAAATAGGGTTAGGTGCAGATTACTCGAAATCGAAAAAATTTAGTAGTTAGCCTAACACAAAGGATAGCACAGTCTAAATAAATGTTACATTCATATCTAATAATGAAATCATACAGTAAATGTAACACTTTACCTTGAAAAAATATGAATGTAACTTGATGGGGGAGAAGGGTGATTTTGAGGTTGATAACATCGAGCTTCTCTTCAAGTGTTATATCCTTTCTTTTACGATCATCACCGGGAATTCTATCACCAGAACGCTTCTTGGAGATATTCTTCTTTACCATATTCACAGTTAATACCACAAAATTGGAGAAATAGTAAGCAAAAATCGCGTTACAGCAAACAAGCGTTCGCGTTATACAAATATCGTTCCTCTATTCATAAATCGCGTTAGAGCAAATTTGCGTTATCAAAACACGCGTTATAGCAGAACTCATACACATAAGCCCATTAGAACCGTACCCTCCACTAGGAAACCGGAGAAACCCACCCCTGACAGACCATACCACCACACTGAAGTTCCACGGATATGGTATGATCTCCCGTCTTTACTGCTATCCAACGTCACTTCCCTAGCTAACAAGTTCGACGAGCTGGCAACTACAGTCAGGTCAGCCGCCGCGAGCATCGTTGCCATATGTGAGGCTTGGCAAATTGTGCCTGAAACGTGTCATATTGAGGGATATCAACTCTTTCATCACCTTCGTTCACATAGACGCGGAGGGGGCGTTGCCCTCTTCTGTCAAGATGACCTACGCCCGTCACGCCTGGATGTCCAAGTCCCAGCAGATGTGGAAGCATTATGGGTACGTGTTGTGCCACGGGCCCACCCGCGCAACACTGCTTCCATCATAATCTGTGTGGCATACCATCCGCCTCGCTCACCCACCAGAGACACTCTTATTAATCATCTCATTACCACCTCAGACCACCTCAGAGTTAGGTACCCATGTGCCAAGTTAGTATTATGTGGGGATTTTAACGAAATTGACACCGCTGATATCCAGGACCAGCTATCACTATCACAAGTTGTGATCTTCCCCACAAACGGTCAAAACACCCTTGACCTTATCTTAACTGACTTAGCGGACCAGTACCAACCACCTCAACCAATGCCTCCTATCGGGTGTAGCACACACTTATCAGTGCTCTGGTCCCCAGCTGCCACTCCCACTCAAGTACAGAGACCCTACATCAAGATCTACAGGCCGATTACTGACTCTGCAGTGCGCCTCTTCGGGCAGTGGATAGTTCACCATCCCTGGACTGAAGTACTTAGCGCGGATGACGTGGATACCAAATGGATAAATTATACCAACACCACCACGGAAGCTCACCACCACTTCTTCCCCGAGAAGTCCGTCATATCTCACCCAGCTGACTTGTCCTGGATCACACCTCGGATCAAAAGACTTATGCAACAGAGAGACAGAGCCTTTCATCTCAATGACCACATCCGCTACAGGTCCCTTCGCAACCGAGTCATCCGCGAATTACGCACTGCAAAGAAGTCCCACAACCCAACCAAATTACAACACCTGAAGCAGACCAACATCAGTCAATGGTATGGTAAGCTTAAAGAACTCTATGGACTAAACAATAAGACACACCCCCTCCCCTTCCTTAGCCATCTCACTAATGTTGACGCAGCTGAGCAAACAAATAACCATTTCACTACTATATGCCAGACGCTCCCCCCGGCTTGACACAACCACTCTCCCTGCTTACCTACCAGCCCCCCTTCCCACTGACTTAGTAGAAGAATTTGAAGTAGCAAAACACCTGGACAAACTAAAATTAAAACGCTCTACCACCCCCATTGACTTACCAATGAAACACCTTCAAGGAGTTCTCCCCGGAGCTTGCTAAACCCCTATGCTCCATCATCAATGCTTCTCTCAGTCAAGCCAGGTGCCCAGCTGACTGGAAGACCTCTTATGTATCACCAGTGCCCAAGTCAACCAGCCCACAATCCTTAAATCAGCTACGACCTATTGCAATCACCCCAATACGAAGCCTAATCTGTGAAAGTTTTGTGTTCGACTGGGCTTATGCTGATATTGCAGGAGTCGTAGACCCTCAGCAATTTGGCAACATGAAAACTTCCTCCACCACTCACTGTCTTGTCAGCTTTCTCGATTACATATACCGCCATCTCGAGAAACGAAAAACGTCTGTAGCTGTCGCCTTCATTGATTTCACTATAGCATTCGACCTAGTCGACCACAATATAATCATCAACAAAGCTATTGACCTCGGGCTTCGGAGAAGTTTTATACCATGGCTTACAGACTTCCTCAGTGACCGACGCCAAGCTGTACGCTTCCGAGGGGCTGTCTCCACCTTTCAGTCACTCACCTGTGGCGTCCCCCAAGGCACCAAGATGGGACCACTCTGCTTCCTTATGCTCATCAATGATGCCCTAAGAGAAACCCCTGCTCGCTGGAAATATGTCGACGACTCCACCATTGGGATCAGCGTTAACAATTCTGCTCCCAACTATACCGCCCTTCAGGATTTATTGAACAGTCTCCAAAACTGGGCCACCAACAACCATGTCACCATCAACCATACCAAGACCATGGTTATGCACATTAGGGGGGCAGGGAAAAAACACTTTTATTTGAGTTGCAGGCTGCACTTTTCAGGCATCGTTTGTATGGCTGTAACAAACACCTGTGCAAAATTTCATGCCATTTCATGCATACTTACCCTGCCGCATCGCGAACGACTTTTTGTCAACTTTTAGTGTATACCAAAAATTAGGTGTCATTTAATGTTTTCCAGGATAATGATAAATTTTACATGGGTGACATCGATTTAATTCACATGTTATTTTACAGGTACACCGTATAGAAAATCATTACAAGTTCATATTGAAATTCTTTTTTGTGCGGAACCTTGGCATCATTTTCCTAGACAATAATCTTTGCCTAATATATCCATCTCTCGATTCGTATCCCGTCACTTCAGTGCAAGCTTCAGTCATCACTTTTATGCCTCTCTCGACCGCCTGAGTGCTGTTTGGCCACTTGGGCACCACTAATGGTGTCTCAAGAATGTCATTAACCTGTAGATTTGACAGAGAAGCAATGTAAGGAGGCTCAGTCTTGAGTTCATTCCTCCAGTTAATCATGGAATGATAGTTTTTTGCTTGCCACTTTAGTTTCGGAGTCACCACCTTTCTCATGTTGACTACAGGAGGCACATCCTCATTCCCATCTCCATCTTTACCCTCCTCATCAGTATAGTTTAACAAATTCTCGTCAACAGCAGCATCAGAATCTTCCTCCTCCTCTTCAGATCTGCCAGTGCATTCTTCCTTTTGCTGATTCTCCTCTCTAATTTTTCTTATCATTGAGACAGCTTTTTCTCTAACAGTCATGTCCTCATCTGCACACATACCAAGAAGAAGTTGATCTGTGTGGGCGAAGTATGCATTTCTCTGGACAGCCTTCTTCACTATCGTCTCCTCCTCACTATTCAGGTGTTTCATATATAGCAGGGACTGGAATACGTTCCTTGAGCCGTGTGTTACGTAAGGGTGTATCTTGATGTAAAACCACATTGGAGCACTGAACTTTATTATTGTAATGACAATTCTTTTCAACTCATGGCTGGGTCTTGATGTTGCTACATACAGCCTGAGGATTCTACTCCATAAGGTGTTCCACCTTGACACACAGGGAGGACCTGGCTCAATAGCAGCCAAGTCATCTTCAACAACACCTGTGATAACTCCTTTACAAATCCTATACAGGTATTTCTGATCCCAGGACAGATCTTTCTCCACTTCATCATTAAACACAGGGAAATCAGGGAAACTGACTGGCTGGAAGGTGACAACTGGAAGCTCAGACAAAGACTCCTTGATCTGCTTTCCAATGGGACCACACCAATGCTCAGGACCACTTGGTTTACCATCATAGTGATAAAAAACTGCGCGGAAAGGCAGCTCATTTCCGTGAAGCTGACATATGAAATAATGGAGCGGGTGACCAAGTAACATTTCAAGATGATGAATGACTCCATTTTCTGATCCTACATTTACATTGGTTCCATCACAACCAACACACACAATGGGCTGCTGGGTTAGATTTTTCTCCACCAGAAACTCGTGAATAGTTTTGGCAATCTGCTTTCCGTGTCCAGTCTTGGGAGTCACATGTGTGAGATATTCATTGCCAGGCTCAACCATGATGACATAATGATCTTTCACCATCATCCTCGAACTCCATTTCTCGGTCTTCTCATTCTTTATCATCACACGAGTGGCGGTCTTCTTACCATCAAAATAGAGTGACGTCAAATTATCTAAACTAGCCATCTCAATTTCTTGCCTCTTAAATCGGTATTTTTGTCTCGCATCCCGCAGCTTATGTGGTCCAATAACCTGACTCTTGTCATCCTTTGTGATAATGCCATAGTCAGTTAAGGTGGCAGTAGCAATGGCAGCTCCAGCACAATCACTAATCAAGTATCGGTCACAAGCGGCAGCCAGTGTAGGGAGTCTTGTCCGGTTCTGTGAACTGGTGTCTGTCAGAGCCCTTGGATCAGGGACAAAATCAGCATCAGTATTGACGAGAGGAATATCTCTTGAATCATCTGAATTATCCTCAACATAAGGAATATCTCCAGCTACCAGATATCTATGTTTTTGCTCAAGCTGTCTCCTAACTCTGTCCGCATCATGCTTCTCTCTTGCCGTCACTCTGTCCCACATCTTCGTCACTTTCATGTCAACCCCTGCAATCTTCATCTTCCTATCACCTCGCTGGTCAAGGAGAAACTGCACCTCACGTTTGGGAACTTTTATAACACAATTACATGCCAGGTGATATCCGTCACACTCCTTAACTATGCACCTCACATCCTGACAGGAGGCAAGGGGACAATAACAGCTACAGATATCAAACAACTCTTTCATTTCTACCTGAAATGCAGCTTTTTTGCCTACATTCTTGTTCTTATTTAGTTCAATTCCTCTACTGTACAATTTTCTCAACCTTTCCTCAATATTTTTTTGGCTAAGAAGAGGAACATTCTGCCTATCTCCAATTGCTTTTTCCCATATTTCTGAACAGTCCTGGGCGGCCATCTTTATAATCATTGAGACATCTGCAAACTTTCCGTCATCACATTTATATCGCCAGCAGTTCTTTAACATCTCGCCTTTCGAGGGAAGTTTGTCCACTGGAAGAACACTTGCAGAGCCAAACAATGCATGATCTGTGGCTGCCCTCGTTAATACAGTAGCCATCTTGATAGCAAATTGATCAGATCACCTGAAAAGAAAAAGAAAAAGTTAGTTATTAGAGCAATTTCTGAAAACACATCATCAATAGGCTTCTTGTGCATTAGTAAATAATGCCAAAATTAGTTAATCAGAAATATAATGTAGCCTAATTCAAATAAATGAAAATGGAAAGTATGTAACTAGTACTGTGCCGCCAACTTGCCCCATTTTTGTTGAGCCAACTTGTCCCAGCCGTACCAGTGATCATAAATAAATTATTTTGGTATATATCAAGAAGCCTAACATGAACTGTTTCATGGATAAACAATCCTTAAGCGCTAAGTTGAATTATGGCTAAATTGGATACTACAGTACTTGTCTATAACCTCACACATGTTACAGCAAACCTTATAAGAGAATAAAATTTACTTACCAGCATCAAAATCAATTTTCCCCCACTCTAATCAAGACGTGCGGCGTCTCAGAATGACTGAGGAAGCACGTGGTGATCCTGCGGTGTGAACTGCTTAACGGTAACTATTTGAATAATTTCAAGTGCGCCAACTTACCCAGGTCTCCCCTACATTACAGTACAGTAACACAACATTGAGAAATGAAATGAGAAAAGGCTGATAATCAATATAGACATAGCACCATACTCATCTGCAACAAGACAACTTAAATGAAATAAGAGATATGAAAAAAAGTTGATAAACACTGAACAGAACATTGCACCGCCACAGCGGCTGTTTGGCTAGTACTGTAGGTAAATTTAAAAATTTCAGTAGAAAATGCGGCAGACTAAACCTCGACATATCAGCTTCAAATTTGGCATGGAGTCTTGGATATGTATAAAGAACAATGCCTGAAGAGTGCAGCTTTGAGCAAAATTTCACTGCCCCCTAATGCACATCAACCTCTCCTCCGACATTGTCCCACCTCCTTCCATTACTCTAGGTCCGAACACACTCCAGGTTGTAGATTCCACGAAGCTCCTCGGCATCACCATAGACAACAAACTAAATTGGAAACCACACGTCAGTGAAGTTGTCAAATCCTCCAGTTTCCGTCTCCACCTCCTCCGCAGACTCAAGTCCCTCGGAGTTCCTGCACACGAGCTCCTCAGTGTTTACACAACATTCATACTTCCCAAGCTCACCTATGCCTCCCCCACCTGGTCTTCCTCCCTAAATGCCACACAACGTAAACACCTAGAAAAAGTGCAAAAGAGGGCATGCAAGATTATTCTCTCCCCTTCCTACTCCACATATCAAGAAGCGCTCAACACACTGACCCTTTCGACTCTCACTGACCATCACCACGACCTCATCTGCAAATTTGGTAAGAAGCTTCTACACCATCCTCGACACCGGCCCCTACTACCACCTGAGATCCCTAGTCCGAGAATTGCTGTTCGACACCACAACCGCATCCAGCCCATACGTGCACGAACTGATCGCTATAAGAACAGCCCAGTCCCAACCATTGTAAAATTATCAATAACTTGTAATAAACCAGTGTATTCACTCCCAGTAAACACTACTTGCACTGTCACTATGTTGAAATGAACTGTAGTTTGAGCTTTTCCCCATCTAGTTATTATATGTCTTATTTGTGTCACTTATGTTACTTGTATATTATTTGTAATTCGAAACCCATTCCCCAAATATGTAACTGTATATTTTCAGCCTTCTGGCTGCCAAGCTCTTTCAATAAACCGTTTATTATTATTATTATTAACTCACTGTACTGATAAATTCATAGTTCAATAGCAGCATCTTATCCAACTGCACTGGTAAACACAACTGTGAGTGCTAGATCCCAAATTTGGGATGTTTTTAAGCCTATTTCATTATCTGAAGGATATACAGCTGCTCCCCGACTTACAAAGGGGTTAGGGACCCAAATCCAGGTCATAGGTCGAAAATGCTTAAATAATACATAGAAAATCTAAAATGGGTGTCTCTTTTTCTTTTCAGCACCACAGAACTCTCACTTTTAAGCTTGCCAGCCACTTTAAAGTGAATTACAAACGAAAATTTTGTCAGTACACAGCGCAATCACTGATGGAACTCGAAAATATATAATTTGACAAAATTTTGGTGCGACTGAGGTGGTCGTATGTCCGGGTGGTCGTAAGTCGAGTAGGTCGTGGAGTAGCTGTATAGACTTACCTACATGTGTATAAGGACCTAAGGATAAGATAAGTACCATCAAGCATCTTTGGTGTTGGGAACTTAGCTGTTTACCACACGAAAATAACTGCTCGGGGTTCCATCACTCCTGGCTGGGTGTTGTGGGATGTCAACATTGCCCCAAAGAAAGTGAATAATGAGAAATTTACATGGAAGAGTAAAAAGAAGAAAGTATTGGACGAAGTTCTTGAAGACCGTGAGTTGAGTAGTGATGAGTCTAATGTGAATGATGAAAAACAAGAGAAGTTAAAGTGAGGAAATACAGCTACAACAAGAGGTAGTCAACAAGAAAGGAATTCCTAAAAGGATGAGGGAGACATGCTGGCAAGAGGAAGAAAGTGAAAGCAAATAAGAGAGAGAGAAGAAATGTGTGGGAACGGTTATAATATAAAAATAACAAAGGAGATAGTGGAAAATGGATCAAGAACAGAGCAAAGTATGGAATTTGAAGGAAGTAGACAAGAACATACACAAGGAGAAGTTGGTTATGTCAGGAAGAGATTGATTTTTCCACAGTCCTTGAAAAATTAAAATGGGCAGTACAACTAGGCTGGGAGCATTGCAGCTTTGAGCCTCTTTTGAAAGAGGGAATACACAAGCCTTTTCTTACAGTGGGGACCATGGAGGCTGTGGAAAGGTTGACGACTGTTGGGTACAAGGGAATAGTGATGGTTTTGCCAGAGGGGAGAGAGACAAACTTACAAAGGTCATAATCTTACAGGTACCCTGAAATACTGGATCCAGAATTCCTATTAGATGATGAGAGATTTGTTTGGGTCAAGAGGTATTTAATAAAGGGCAAAAAGAGAAGCCATGTTATTGCCCTAATGAGAGGAAAGGTTTCAGACAAAGTGTTCATCACAGGAGCAGGGTATAGGAAGGTGGCACTCTATGTGGAGGAACCAATATGTGTCTCAAGTGTTGCAGATGGGGACACAAAGCCTGGAGCAGTCAACTGGACCCTTGTTGTAGATTCTGTGGGAAGAGGCACGAATCTAGCAGCTGTAAGGACAAGATCAAAGCAGGAGAGAAAGCAAAGCCTTGGTTTTTTTTTTTTTTTTACACGCAGGGATTAGCCCACCGGACACAGTCACTGACCCACATCGGAGCCTGGGGGGGATATAATAACATGTAATAATAATAATAATAATACAGTTGTACCCCACTTAACGCGGTCAATAGAACCCAGAGGGTCCCGGGTTAAGTGAAATCCGCGTTAAGTGAACAACAGAACATATGGGATTAATTCCAATAGAAACCGGCCCGACCCCCCAAACTCCACTTTTTGAAGGCACATACCTATGTTGTAGTAAAAATAACATCTTAATTTTATGATGGTACATGCACACAATTAATACTTAAGAGAAATAGAGAAATACAGTCGCCAAGTTAATGTCCATTCAAATAATGGACTCAACTCCCTCCCCCTCTCACACTACACAGCCGGCTAACAGATGGTCGGTCGGTCCCTCCCTCCCTCCCCACCCCCCACCCCCCACCAACCGTCCCAAGGAGATGTGTGGGATAACCTCAAACTAAAGTTAGGAAAATATAATTGACATTGCTGGATTCCTTGTAAGACCAGGAATATTTTGAATAGAAATGTCATATATTTTGCACAAAAGATAACATAGTTACCTAGAGAAAAATTTTTATCTAAAAATTGTAAGTTTAAAGCAAAATATATGATGTTTATATTCAAAATGATCACCAAATTATAAGAATTCCAGCAATGTAAATTATATTCTGACCGGGTAATTTGTATGAATTTTATGAGCTAAAACAAATATCTTCAGTTAATAAAAAAAAAAATAAGCTTCACGACACTATCTGTCAATCAAAGTACCCCACCTTGCCTTCCCCCCCCCTCTTCCAACCGCGCGGTCAGTCCCAACCCTCCCCCCCACCCCCACCAATCCTCCCTTCAAGAGTTTTTAACATTTAGTATTAAATAATACCTCAGATTAAAGTTAGGATAATATAATTGACATTGCTGGATTCCTTGTAAGACCAGGAATATTTTGAATATAAATGTCATATATTTTGCACAAAAGATAACATAGTTAATTTGAGAAAAAATTTTATCTAAAATTTGTATGTCTAATGCAAAAATATGATGTTTATATTCAAAATGATCATCAAATTATAAGAATTCCAGCAATGTAAATTATATTCAGACCGGGTAATTTGTATGAATTTTATGAGCTAAAACAAATGTTTTCAGTTAATAAAAAAAAAAATAATTCTTCACTGGGTAACAGATGGTCGGTTGGTCCCTCCCTCCCCCCCACCCCCCACCAACCGTCCCAAGGAGATGTGTGGGATAACCACTAAATTTTAATAAATAATACCTCAAACTAAAGTTAGGATAATATAATTGACATTGCTGGATTCCTTGTAAGACCAGGAATATTTTGAATATAAATGTCATATATTTTGCACAAAAGATACCATAGTTACCTAGAGAAAAATTTTTATCTAAAAATTGTAAGTTTAAAGCAAAATATATGATGTTTATATTCAAAATGATCACCAAATTATAAGAATTCCAGCAATGTAAATTGTATTCTGGCCTGGTAATTTGTATGAATTTTATGAGCTAAAACAGGCAGTCAGGCAGGGTGGCGGGTGGGGCAAATCTAAAAATAGCGTCTCGGACACTCACCGCGTATATGTGGAAAAAATCCGCGTTAAGTGAAAGTTCAGCTTTGGCAAGGCACCGCGTATATGCGAAAACGCGTTAAGTGAAACCGCGTTAGGCGGGGTAAAACTGTAATAATAATAATAATAATAATAATAATACTCATAATAATTCATTATAAATAAAAATTTATGATAAAACAGACATAATAAAATAATGATGATAATAATACAGTAACTGTAATAATAATAATATTAATAATAAGGAACTAAAATACAAAAATGAAAAAAAAAAAGATCAAAAGTGAGAAACGATATATGTATGTTGTGTTGTCAATGGTAAGAGAAACAATTGAGACCCTGCAATTGTGTGTAAATGAAGCAGAAAGTCAGATGAGCAACCTGGGACTTGGTCACAATTTTCGTGATGCCATATGGCAGCAGGGTCTACCATTAGACAACACATTATGCTTCCAATATCTTCCCAGGCAGTAGTACCTCCCTAGTTCAATTGCATGTGAAATGAGGCCACATCTGAGAAATGACCAACAAAGGAATTATTCAGAGAACACAGAGGTATGTCAGTGAGAAGATAGCAGGAGAACACACAGACAGTGGAGACAGTGATCCCTAGGAATACCTGGCATGAAGATTCAAGAAGTATAAGGACAGCACTTGTGGCTGGAAGAGTTGATGCCAGGAACAACCACACTAATAAACAAGTAGCTGGTGAAAGTAGTGGTGCAGCCCTCCAGATTAGTGATAAAACTGTGCAAAAAATTCTGGGAAACGAGGTGCGTAAGATGTTTCAGCTTTTGCAAAATTTAGGACAGAAAATAGAAGTGATAGAGAAAAGACTTGATGCAGTGACAAATAAATAAAATGAAAACAAAGCTGTGAATTATGTACTGTAGAGTTAAAAGGGAAAGAGGAAAGTGAAGAGTGATTAAAATAAGTATTAACCCCCGCTCTGACTTTCGCTACCACCAACTTTTTGGAGCTTCTACTACTTGTAACTAAAGTATTCAGGGAAGGAGAGGAAAATAAAGGATTGTGTAGGGCAGGGAGTAACAACTGAAAGTTTTAAAAAGGTGTTGGTAAAGTGTAAAGATCCTGAGGAATTGGGAAACTGTGCAGGATGATTGGGCTTTCTTAAGGAATTTAATTGGAAAGGATATACAGTGTGTAAATATTAATAATGGATGTAACTAGGCTTAAGATAATGTCCTGGAATGTTAATGGTCTACGAAATAGTTACAGATGTGCATTACTTTACCCTTAAAAATAATATTGACATAATTACCCTTTAGGAGACTGGGGACAGTAAAGGCGACCTGCTTAAACTGTCTGGATATAAGGGATTTCATCTCTATTCGGGTGAAGGTATAAGAAGGGTTTCAACTTACATTAAGAATTCCATACCAGCAGAACTAGTTGGAAACCCAAATAGAGTACAAGGAATAGAGAGTGTCTGTATAAAGATATATTTGAAGGAAGGAGAATTGAAAATAGCAAATTTTTGTTTATTTCTGGAGGCCGTTTTGACCTCAAATCCTTACCAGATTGCATGTTTTTGGACTCGACTTTGGCTATAGGAGATTTTAATGCTCAACCTCCAAGACTGGAAACAATGAGGAGAGTTAATAGTAATGGTATAAAACTTTTGCAATTTTACAAGATCACCCAGATGCATATATGTTAGGAAATAAGGAAGTGGCTCATATTAAAGGAGGAAGGTTAGATTATGCTTGCATGTTAAGCAGTCAGAGTCCAGGGAGAATGTGAGACAATAAGGGAGCAAGTCAGTGATCATTTTGTTGTGTATGTTCAATTACCATTAGGGAAGAGACAGATGAGATATAGGAGGAAGATGTTGAAACTAAACAAGGATGACACAGAAGTGTTTACCCAAAATATAGAGAAATGGTACAGATATTATACACCAGTCTGTATAGATAGCCTATATAATGATTTAGTTGGGGAGATAGAAAGATATTTAACTAAGTCAACACAGGCAAAGATAAATGATTAGAGACATGGGGCTAGGAAACACTGCTATACTAATGACAAAATGTTAAAGGGATGGACACAAATGTTAAGGGCAGCACATAAAGAGTGGGTAAAGAATGATAGAAGATAGGGAAAACTTCATGGACATAGCCAAAATATGTGGGCAGGCAAGGGAGAAATATTGGCAAGACTTTGCACAGCATATTGGGGATAGTAAAAATCTCAAAGAGATATGGCAGGATATTAACAAAATTAGAGGAAAAAAGAGTAATTTTATTAGTCATCCTCATCCAGAGGAAGAAGCTAATAAACTGGTAGACAAATGGGCTAAAGCTGCTAGTGTTGCCTCCCTGCCTAACAGGACAATAGAAGCATTAGACAAGTGGCAAAATGAAAGATTTATTACATCAGCTCTAAATATTTGTGATGTAACATGTGTAGATATTACTCAAGATGAGTTGTTAAATGCTGTTAAAAAAGAAAATCTACAGCACCAGGCGAAGATGGTGTGACTTATGACATTTTGAAATGCTTAGTTGGTATGGAATAGTCCATTATTATATTTATTCAATAACAGCTATACAGAGGGTAGATTACCTACAGAATGGAAGAAAGCTACGTCATTCCCATCCCTAAGGCAACTGGTGGATACAGGCCAGTGTCTTTAACATCTTGTTTTTCCAAGATGATGGAGATAATATTATTCAACAGGCTATTATATATTGTGGGGGATAACCTATCTTGTAATTTATATATTTATTGGGTTTTTTGTACAGCACTTCAGACTGTTATAAAATGTTTATCAAATGATGCAGACAGATGTGGAATTACAAGGAGCATTTGATAAAGCTCACAGTGAAGTAGTTATGAACGAACTGGCTGCACTAGGGGTACTTGGGAAAGTTGTTACACCGGATAGGTGACTACTTGCATGGAAGGAGAGCCTGTGTATGGTATCAGGGATGTTTGTCTGAGGAAAGAGCATCTGAACTAGGCAACCCCCAAGGGGGAATAATGAATCCAATGTTATTTAATGTGTTAATGAACACGATAGCCTCACATAAATATCCTAAAGGAGTTGTAACCATCATTTATGCAGATGGCATCTTATTTCAAGGAAACTCTGTCAAATATTTGCAGATTGTTTTAGATAATTTTAGTGTTCTTTCTCAAAAGATGGGCCGAGTTATCAATAAAGAAAAAACCAAATGTGAATGTAAAGGAACAGGAACTGAATCTCTTTATCTAAAAGAAAAAATATTGAGAAAGTGTCAAAATATAAATATTTAGGAATGTACAGTATACAATGGTCCCTTGGTTAACGAATGTATTGGCTTTACTAGTGAGAGTAAAGAGGCAGAAATATATCATGTCCTCATTCAATGTAGAGCAAGATTGAAGGCTCTTGCATGTTGTGGTAAAGGAGCTGGGGTATCCATACTGAGAATGATGTATTGTATATTTCTACCATAAGATCACTTATAGACTATGCAGCACCTGTCCTCTCTTGTACTGGTGAAGGAAGGCTACGGAAGTTTGAGATCATGCAAAATGAAGCAATGAGAATAATTTTAGGATATCAAAAGAATGCAATGATTGAGATAATGAAAATGGAACTAGATTTACAGAGAATTTCACAGATGGTCAATGAAATTAATAAAGTTGCAGCAGTTCGAGTACTGAGAGGGAATATTGGAGGTAAATTTGTACAAGATACTGTATAAATGATGGCTTAAAAAATAAAGGGACCATCTGGAGGGGAGGCAAGGCAAGAGAGGATACATGAATGGATTAGTAAATATTAAAAAATGTAATCTAACAGACTGGTGTACAGATGTTCAGAAAAGTTGTAAGGATCCATCCTGGGAAGAACAAGAAGTAGAGTCAGACATACTGCCTCTCACAATGAAGAAATCATTGCATGAACCAGGACAGTTAAGGGCTTTATATGGGAATAAGATTAGTAAATTGCCTAAAATAAACACATTGCATGTACAGTATATTGTGACGGTTCAGTTGTGTCAAGTGACAGGGCAGGTGTGGGATCCTTATAAGACAGTACACAGAACAAGGTACTGATGAGACCAAAATTGGACTACAGGTGAGCAATTTTATATCATCAACACAAGCTGAGTTATATGCAATGTTAGTAGGATTGGAAAATGTTGTAAAGAGGAATAAGGATTAATTTCTTTTGTTAATACTATGGCAGCTTTGGATTCTTTGAACAGTGGGAGTCCAGTGTTTGAACACATTATTGTTCCATGTAGAAAATTAGGAAAGTTATACCAAAGTGTTCGATTTGTTTGGGTATGTGGGGGATTGGTCTTAATGAAGCAGTAGATATACCTAATAGCAAAAAGAGCCACGGAAAAGGCCAAGATCGACATAATATTTATTAAAACCTTGAAACAATTAGGGAGCAAATTACGAAAAATTCAATCCATAGAAGATAATTTAATAAGGAATGAAATACTGTATATGAAAATAGTGAAACAATGAAACATAACCATTATGTTCTCATGAACACCAATTTTATATATGGGAAAGATAGGAGCAGGTGGAAAGATTCAGTGTACAGTACAGTATTACCCCGCCTAACGCGGTTTCACTTAACGCGTTTTATCATATATGCGGTGCCTCGCCAGAGCTGAACTTTCACTTAACACGGATTTTTTCCACATATACGCCACATATACGCGGTGTGGTGAGTGTCCGGCTCGAGAAGCTATTTTTAGATTTGCCCCACACCCGCCACCCTGCCTGACTGCCTGTTTTAGCTCATAAAATTCATACAAATTACCCGGCCAGAATATAATTTACATTGCTGGAATTCTTATAATTTGGTGATCATTTTGAATATAAACATCATATATTTTGCATTAGACATACAAATTTTAGATAAAATTTTTTCTCTGAGTAACTATGTTATCTTTTGTGCAAAATATATGACATTTATATTCAAAATATTCCTGGTCTTACAAGGAATCCAGCAATGTCAATTATATTATCCTAACTTTAGTTTGAGGTATTATTTATTACAAAAAAGTTAAGTATTCTGGTTTTCCCACACATCTCCTTGGGACGGTTGGTGGGGGGTGGGGGGGAGGGAGGGACCGACCGACCATCTGTTACCCTGTGAAGAATATTTTTTTTTTTTTATTAACTGAAGATATTTGTTTTAGCTCATAAAATTCATACAAATTACCCGGTCAGAATATAATTTACATTGCTGGAATTCTTATAATTTGATGATCATTTTGAATATAAACATCATATATTTTGCATTAGACATACAAATTTTAGATAAAATGTTTTCTGAGTAAATATGTTATCTTTTGTGCAAAATATATGACATTTATATTCAAAATATTCCTGGTCTTACAAGGAATCCAGCAATGTCAATTATATTATCCTAACTTTAATCTGAGGTATTATTTAATACAAAATGTTAAAATTTATTTTTTTCACCCCACATCTCTTGAAGGGAGGATTGGTGGGGGGTGGGGGGGAGGGTTGGGACTGACCGCGCGGTTGGAAGAGGGGGGAGGCAAGGTGGGGTACTTTGATTGACAGATAGTGTCGTGAAGATTATTTTTTTTTTTATTAACTGAAGATATTTGTTTTAGCTCATAAAATTCATACAAATTACCCGGTCAGAATATAATTTACATTGCTGGAATTCTTATAATTTGGTGATCATTTTGAATATAAACATCATATATTTTGCATTAGACATACAAATTTTAGATAAAATTTTTTCTCTGGGTAACTATGTTATCTTTTGTGCAAAATATATGACATTTATATTCAAAATATTCCTGGTCTTACAAGGAATCCAGCAATGTCAATTGTATTATCCTAACTTTAGTTTGAGGTATTATTTATTAAAATTTAGTGGTTTTCCCCAAAAAATTTCTCAGAGAGGGAAGAGCCGGCAGTGTAGTGTGAGAGGGGGAGGGAGTTGAGTCCATTATTTGAATGGACATTAACTTGGCGACTGTATTTCTCTATTTCTCTTAAGTATTAATTGTGTGCATGTACCATCATAAAATTAAGATGTTATTTTTACTACAACATAGTTATGTGTCTTCAAAAAGTGGAGTTTGGGGGTCGGGCTGGTTTCTATTGGAATTAATCCCATATGTTCTGTTGTTCACTTAACGCTGATTTCACTTAACACGGGACCCTCTGGGTTCTATTGACCGCGTTAAGTGGGGTACAACTGTATATACGTATATATATACACGTGTGTATATATATATATATATATAAATATATATATATATATATATATATATATATATATATATATATATATATATATATATATATATATATATATATATATATATATATATATATATATTATATATATATATATATATCTATATATATACGCGGGTGAAGTATAATTTTTTATTTAGGTCATAAAATTCATACAAATTACCCGGCCAGAATATAATTTACATTGCTGGAATTCTTACAATATGATGATCACTTTGAATATAAACATCATGGATTTTGCATTAGACATACAAATTTTAGATCTAATGTAATACAGTCATGCACCGGTTAACGTCCTAGATACGTTCTTGGAAACGTGACATAAACCGAGATGGACGTTGTCCGATCATCACATAAACTTTTTATTTATACTTACGTGTATGTGGAATACTATATACGTATATATACACTTTTACTCTTAAATCACTACTGTAATGTGATACAGGTTATTAATTTTTATCTCTTGTGCAAAATACATGACGTTTATATTAAAATTATTCACTGTTTTACAAGGATTCCAGCAACGCCAAGCAGATGGGGAAGAGAGAGGGTGGGAGCGAGCGAGGGGGTATGGGGGGAGGTAGTGCGTTTGACAGTTGGCACAGGCCCAGGTCTAACGCGTATATATTTATCAGTTCTTAGGTGACCAAGCTTCTCTCTTATAAAAAGTCAGGGAAATGACCTGGGTGAATATAATTAACATAGCTGGGATTCTTGTAACACACTGATTAATTTGAATATAAACATGCTATAATTTGCACCAGACAAAACAATTTTAGTACCGTAATCAAATTAGTACATGTGCACTCCAGCTTTGCACTAAGAAATCTATGTAAATCTACCCAAAAATACAGTTGAAAAACTTTTTTATAAAATGTACTACAGTATTGTACACTAATGTACTACATTTTTATATCTTGAGCAAAATATATGACGTTTATATTCAAATTAATCTCTGTCTTGCAAGGATTTCAGCAATGAGTCATAAAGAACTCACCAATCTTTTATCTTGAACACGAGGGTGGTGGGAAGAGGGAGGGGGAGGTGAGGTGACAGAATGTCTGGCGTTTGTTTGTTTATTTATTTGAGATAAGATTTGACAGTTGGCGCTGAAGGCCTGCCTGCGTGTTTATTTATCATTACTTAAGAGTGACTAAGCTCTTCTCATAATTTTCCACCCAAACGACCTGGGTGAATATAACTTACATTGGAGGGATTCTTGTAAGATAGTAATTTATTTGAATGTTTTTTTTGTTTTTTTTTCAATTTAAATTTTAATTGTTTATTCCTTGATAGAGGAAGCGGGATCCTAGTGCTGTCACTTGGTACCCCTGTACCATAACACCAGAAGCAACTGGCCAGTGTCACAAGTATATACAGTACAGTACAGTCATCCCTTGGTTATCGCGCCTAATTGGGACCCCGCCGATAACGAAAGTACAGAACCTATGGGATTTATTCTAATTGGTTCCAGGCACCCAAGACCCAACCCCAAGTTTCCCATTTTACGACCATCTATACCCACTAAATATATACAGTATTACCCCGCCTAACGCGGTTTCACTTAACGCGTTTTATCATATACGCGGTGCCTCGCCAGAGCTGAACTTTCACTTAACACGGATTTTTTCCACATATACGCGGTGAGTGTCCGGCTCGAGATGCTATTTTTAGATTTTGCCCACGCGCCACCCGCCCGCCCGCCTGCCTGCCTCTCCCTCCTCCTCCCTCCGCTTGGGCAAGCCGCGCGGTAAGGTTGCGCAGTGTGTGTCTTTGTTGCGTTATCACTGACGTCATATGACGTATCGGACTGTGATTGGCCATGCATCCCTACCCCCCTCTGCTGCTAGCTGTAATTGGCTTAAAGTATTATGACGTGTCCACCCGGGGGAGGGAGGGAGGGAGGGAGGAGAGACGACGCTTGACCTAGCCGCGGCAGTTTCATCCCTCCAGGCCACTCCGTGTAAACGCGCATCCATTGTTCCGTAAAATGGCTTCCGCCGGACCACCACCCCCAGAGAGAAACCTTTCCTTACCTGGACCCAGCGGCACTAAACCAAAGAAGACACGACGTTCCTTAAGCTACGAGGTGAAGTATAGCATCATCCAAGAGTTGGAGAAAGGAACAAGGCAGGTTGATTTGGCGCGCCAGCATGGCGTGAACGAATCTACGATCCGGACTATAAAGAAGGATTCAGCCAAGATAAAGGAGCACATGAAGATCACAAAGTCTACAGGTGCTTCTATGATCAAGTATTTTCACAACCAGGTGCTTCTCAAGACAGAAAAATTACTTGTGAGGTACTTGGTGCGTCAGGCGCGACGGAACATGGCGGTCGACACGCGCTCTGTGAAGGACTACGCACGTGAACTGTACATGGCAGTGGCACGAAAGATGGGAACTTCAGAGCCCAAACCCTTTAATGCTTCCTCTGGGTGGTTACAGAGGTTTAAGATCCGGAACAAGATCACCAATATAAACATTGGTGGTGAAGAAGCGAGTGCTGATCGTGCTGCGGCTCGGGAATTTCCTCCGTTTTTACGTGAGATTATGGAGGAAGGACAGTACAGTGACGACCAGGTGTTTAACATGGACGAATCTGGTCTTTTCTGGAAAAAGCTACCTTCCAAGTCCTTCGTTGTGAAGAATGCCAGCAGGATTCGGGGCCGGAAAATGCAGAAGGAACGCATCACCGTCCTGTTTACCACCAATGCCTCCGGTACCTGTAAGCTCAAGTTATCGGTGATCCACACAGCCCGCAAGCCGCACGCCTACAAGAGCATGGACATGACCAAGCTAAATGTCCACTGGCTGACAGCACGTAAGGCATGGATGTTCTCTACACTGTCCCTCTCCTGGTTTGATGATTGTTTTGTTCCCGATGTAAAGAAATTCTGTGAGCGACAGAATGTCCCATTTAATATTTTGTTGCTGCTGGACAACGCACCAGGACACTCGCCCCTACTGTTAGATCGTCACCCCAACGTAAAAGTGGTCTTCCTTCCTCCCAACACTACGTCTTTAATCCAGCCCATGGACCAGGAGTTGATTTGCAATGTGAAAGCTGCATTCTCAACAAAAAAATTCCAGCTCCTGAACGACTACACCAACACCAGGGAAGAGTTGCGTAACCTGAGTGACACCACCACCGATAGCAAGAGCGAAGAAGATGAGGATCAACAGTTAGAACAGCAAAAAATACTCTTCAAACAATTCTGGAGAGTATTTAACATCAAGAAAGCTGTGGACTTCTTGGTGGAGTCATGGGATCAGCTGTCTATTGCTACAATTCGTCACGCATGGAGACATGTGTTGCATGGAATACCAGGTGAGAGGAGGAGTCAATCTGTGACTGGTGAGGTTCAGAATGTTGCAGTAGCAGTGGACCTTGCCAGAGAAGCTGCGCAGACTGTTACAGTTCCAGGCTTCTCCGAGACCACCAACGACGACATCCTGGAGGTGATCAGAAATCCTGAAGTGACTGCCGACGAGATGTTGGAAGAAGAACACGTCAGTGAAGAGGAGGAAGAAGGTGCGGCAGTCTCCGAAGAACACAATTTAAGTCATAGTGATATTAAGGGTGCCATGGAGTGTGCAGAGAAGATGAAGTCCTTCCTTTCCCGCGACAATGACGATGACCGCTATGAAGTCTTCCATAACCGGCTGGTGCAGGCTATGGAGCCGTACATCAAGGTGTATCACGACAACATCAACGCCAGCCGTCAGCAAAGCATAACAGATTTCTTCACCCGCAACCCACCACAGCCAGCCCAAGCCAGTGATAGTGACAGTGAAGTTGACTTTGAGGGATTTGTCAGGGAAGCCCTGACAACTGTAAGTGACAGTGATGATGATTCACCTAGTAATGGTGATTCACCTGAGGGCCAGTAATCTGCCCTCTGCCTCGGAACCAGCCTCCATCCCCGTATGCCGACCCATCTCTTCTACTACCGTAAGTGTTCCACCTAACTTTTAGTTTCTCTAACCTAACCTTTATTTTTCCTATGTTAACCTTTATTTTTCCTAACCTAACCTCTTCTATATTACTTGTTTTTTCATACCATCATAAAGTTAAGATAAAATTTTTACTACAACATAGTTATGTGTCTTCAAAAAGTGGAGTTTGGGGGTCGGGCCGGTTTCTATTGGAATTAATCCCATATGTTCTGTTGTTCACTTAACGCGGATTTCACTTAACGCGGGACCCTCTGGGTTCTATTGACTGCGTTAAGTGGGGTACAACTGTATATATAATGTTATGGTAAATATCATAAACACACATAGGCATGGCTAGGTTTATTACAAAGTGATGAAAAGGGTACGCTTAATACTGTAGTCCACAAAACATGTAGCTATGCTTTTTTTATTTGGTCCACCATCATACGAGTCCGTTTTCTCTCACATCAGGACACCTGAGTCCTCCATTTTCTGTCTTAATCTTAGAGTGCACCAGAAACTTTACTATTTTTAGTAATGCCACAGAATTTGAAATTGCAACCCCAATTGCAACTTGCAATTGTTGAGGCAACTAGATATGTCTGATTACAGCAAATGTGTTATTGTCAATTTGTAGGTGAAAGATTTTATCCTCAATAGATGTAGGTTAACATTTCACCTGTAGGCAAATGCTTAGAAAAGCCTAAGTAAGGAAGCATATTCCTTTAACACATAATAACTGACCAGTATGGGGAGGATCATCGTGTCTCCGTCAGGGGGTCGTGGAGTGGTGGTCCAGCAGGCGTCACGTGGTTTTTCTTTTGGGGGGGGAGGGCCACGGACGTATATGCGATCGGACATTGTTCGGTCGGACGTTAACCGGCGCATGACTGTACTTAACTCAGGTTTTACAAAGTGCTAGCATACGTTCTGTCAGTATCTCTGTTCATACCTCACCGACTTGAGGACCCCAACCCCCGAGGTCAGCGGACCACGATTTTGCTCAACGACAGGCACGGGCACTCCACTGGTTTGCCTGCCAATTTTGCCCGATAACGGGCATTTAGCGCTTGCCCGCCGGGCACTGCTCGATCGTGTGGACGGGCCTTTACACACAGCTTCATTCATGCCCATATCATGTAGATTTATAATTTTTAAATATATCTATTTAACCAAACTTTTAGATAAACTATTCTGATTATCATAGTAAATAAATGGAGCTTCTGACTCAATTAGAACTGCATTTATGGACTCCGGTAGTTTATACTGAAGGAAAACATCCCCAGCACCCGGAAATGTTCTGGGGAAGTGGGCTAGTATCCGTCTGTGCAAGATGTCTAGCTTAGACACTCGGAAACTTTTCCCAGTACGGGTAACCGGAAAAGATTCCGGGAGTAAGGAATTTTTCTGGGCTTGAGGAAGTTGTCTGGTTACCCGGAAATCTCTCATCCCCGGGAAGTGCTCTGCACCAATTGTTACAGCTAAACGGGATATCACTACAACAATAAAAAGTTATTGGCCCATATACATGCACATGTACAGTATTCAGTATTCTCGATTTAACGAACTAATTCGAGCCACCCCTTCCCGCTACATCAAATTTCAGTTGTTTTCGCTAGGTTTACCAAACTACAGTGTACTCTCGATTTAACGGAATCCAATACCTGTATAACAAACTTGATTTAACGAAAGGAATTGTTTCCATTAATTTTCACTCGATTTAGTGAACTAGTTCGCTAAATCCACATTAATTCCCTTAATATGCTTACACCCACAGAGACACCTCAAACACATGATATGTACATACAAACATTAGAAACATTATTTATGGCTTTAACTAGGGAGTTTGGTGTTTGTTTTAAAAAATGTCCATAATTTCCAAACTTTTTCCAGTTGATAGCCACACTCTTTTGACTTTCTCCCCCACACCACTTCCTTTCTGAGACTTCTGAGAGACTTTCAGCATGATGTCTAAGCACAGTAGTAAGTTGACCGAGAGGTAGCAGTGAACAACACACGTGGTGGCAGGACAGACTGAGCAATGTAAACAAACCCCACACGTCAAGCGACAGGGCTGGAATTTAACGGAATCACACTTGATTTAGCGAACTAGTTCGCTAAACTGAGCGAAAATAATGGAAATTCGATTGAGCGGATATTTTGATTTAACGGAATGGGCTGGCTGGAATTAGTTTGTTAAATCTCACTAAATCGAGTGAGATTTTGTTAAATTCTGCACTAAACGTGCCACACATAGCTTGGCACGTCAGATTTGTTTATATCCACCCAGTTTGTGTCCTGTTGCCACTGTGTGTGTTGTTCACTGCTACCTCTCAGTCTACTGACCACTCTGGAGCACCTTAGCTTTCGTCTTTATTCAAGGCATCTTGAAAGGCAACTGAGAGAGGTGTTAGGGTATTAATTAATGAATAATAACTGACCTAAGGTTAAAATGCTTTGAAAGCATTTGAGGTGGATGATTAGTGGGTCTCATGTTTTTGACTTGACCTGTTGTTATGTCACCCATTTTTTATAAGCTCTTCTTTCGTTTGTGGTGGAGGTGGATCCCATGTTACTGGCCTGATATGATGTTATGTAAGGTCACTTTTTGTATATACTGTAAGCCTCTCTGTCCCTGTAAATTCAGTTGCTTCTTATGATGTCTTGAATAAAGGCAAAAGCTAAGGTGCTCCAGTGTTTCCCTTTTCCAGAGTGGTTTTATATATTACTGGTAACAGTTTCCTAAATACTCCCTCCTAAAATGGGAGGTGCATCTTATATGGTGTTTTTCATATCATTATTTATTGTTTTTATACATTAAGTACATTCACCGTAGGCTGAAGTAGGTTTTACTGTATCACGTGTCTAAGGTGTCTCTGTAGGTGTGAGCGTATTACGGAATTAATCTCGCTTTAGCAAACTAGTTTACTAAATCGAGTGAAAAATAACGGAAAAAATCCTTCCGCTAAATCGACAGTTCGTTATACGGATTCTGTTAAATCGAGAATAATGTACACTGTAATTACTTATTTTAAAAAGTAACACTTACCAGCACTGCAGGCGAAGCATGAAGCATTGTAGTGGGCGAGAGGCATAGCAGGTGACACAGAGGCATGGTAGGTAATGCAGGGGAATGGTAAGTGATGCAGGTGATAGAGAGGAAGAGCTACATAAACAGTAAATAGTGCAACACTTACGTATACAGTGGGGGTATGCTATAACGAATCTAATTGGTTCTAGAACCTTGTTCGTTATAGCATTTGTTCGTTATAGGATTAATCCGTTCCAGGCCCCCAAAACAACCACTTAACACTGAAAAATATAATATAAAATTGTAAAAATTGTAAAAAAGTGCATACATATGCATCTAAACCCCTGAAATAAAGAATATCATTAATACTTGTAATAAAAAAACAATAAATTAGTAAAAAAAAAAAAAAAAAAATTTTTAAATAATGTTCCTTGTAGGAGTTTCGTTCGTTATAGCATTCTCAATTTTATAGGTAAAACCGTTCATTATAGGAATATTCGTAGTAGGATCCGTTCGTTATAGCATACCCCACTGTACTACTGTAATTTGGTTACTTACACAAAATAATGAATAAATTTAAAAAAAATTACTGTTTTCTCTATGTATATTTCAAGTCCAAGTTTGTAAATAACAAGTAACTTATATCATTAAGGATATATTATAGTCTACCCGAGTAAAACCGTTTTCTTTATTACAGAGCAAAAGAGTAAAAATTTAAATACCCTAATGTGGCTTAGAAATAAAGAAAATACAATATAGTCTGGGTTTACGCGGTCAATTAAACCCATGGAGGTCCGCGTATAATGCGAAACGCGAAAATAAAATAACAGACCATATGGGATTAATTGAAATAGAGACTGGGCCGACCGCCAGACTACCCTTTTACCGACACAATACTGTACGTACGTTGTAGTAAAAATAACATCTTAATTTTATGATGGTATGCACACACAATTAATATTTAAGAGAAATATCAATAATATTGGGTTTTTTAACACTTACGTTAGTAGAAGAGATGGCTGGGCACACGGGGATGGGGGGTTGGTTCCAAGGCAGAGGGAAGATTATTGACCCTCACCTGTATCACTTTTATCACCTGTATCCACCACAGAGGCTAGCAGGGCCTCCTTGTCAAACCCCTCAAAGTCCATATCCTCACTATCACCATCACTGACTTGGACTGGCTGTGGTGGGAGGCAGGTGAAGAACTCGGTAATGTTTTGTTGACTGGGCAAGCAAGGTTAAATAGACCAATCACAGCGCTCGGCGGAAGGGGTGCGTGGGTGGTAAGGATACGTGGCCCAATCACAGTCCGCAACGTCATCAGCACGAGTCTGACATCAGCAGTGACGTCAGCGACCAGCCGCTTGCCGTGTAAATTAAGGAATGTACCGCATAACTAATAATGGCGCGTCTGGACAGGTGCCGCATAAATGGACAAACGCATATAAATTATCCAAATAAACTATAAATAAAACTATAAATAAGAAAACTAGAGAGCATAGATGCATGTGTGTGTGGGAGGTGAAATGTATGTGAAGGCAGTGAGCTGTACTGCATGGCTGACTCACCTGCCTCCCTCCCTCCCATGTGACATCATGGCACACACGCCCATGCAAGTCTCAGTCAGCTGGTTGACTGCCTGGCTGAACTGTGGTGTCACTTAGATGATGGTTTGAGTATGGACGGAGCTATTTTTAGTACATAAAATATGTGGTATTGTATTTTATGATATGCTATGTATCAATTATTTTGTTTATCAAAGCAGTTTTTGTTTACAAAATACAGTCGGCCCTTAACATACGCGGGTTTAGCATACACGGATTTGCAAATACACGGATTGTCCCACCAGAGGAATATTCTGTACATTGAAGTAATTGAAGTACATTCAAATCGCGCGCCAATCAACTCGCGCGCGGCATCGAACACGGGACACCACCCGCTCGCCGCAACCTCACACACACACACGTATAGCTCTCCCTCACTCAGTCAGTCTCGCTGTAACCATGCTTGTGTTGACATCAGCATTGTAGTTGCAAAAATATTACATTTCCATGAATGTATTATATCAAGCACAGTATGAATAGAATATCACTAATATAAGAGTATTTTAACCGAAAACTATTAAAAAACGAGTAGCATATCTTGAACATCGGAAGGTTAGGTAAGTCTTTTGTTTTCATGTAGTTTATCCTAAGTTACATTGAAATACATTACACTTCAGCAAAACTACTGTTTATTTCTGAGAATATGGAAATGTAATATTTTTGCTGAAATAACATACGTATTACAGTGGAAAGTGACGAAAGCAATGACTTTTGCTTTCTTTCGTTCAAAAGATGTTACCGTAATCGCTTTTCGAATGGTTTTCAGTTAAAAAGCTGTTGAATTACAATAATATTCTGTCCTAATTCACTTGGGTTGCAACAGTTTTTGAACTGAAAACCATTCAAAAAGTGATTACGGTAACATCTTTTGAACGAAGAAAGCGAGTCATTGTTTTCATCACGATTTTATCCCACATTCCACTGTAATACGTACGTCATTTCAGCAAAAATATTACATTTCCGTGAATGTAGTATATCAAGCACAGTATGAATAGAATATCATTGTAATATAACAGTATTTTAACCGAAAACTATTAAAAAACGAGTAACATCTCTTGAACATCGGAAGGTTAGGTAAAGTCTTTTGTTTTCGTCAAGTATTTTATCCTATTTTACATTGAAATACCTGTACATCCATTTCAGCAAAACTACTATTCATTTCTGAGAATATATTCATTCAGGCGCAGTTTAGGTAAAATGCATATGTGATGTAACATTTTTTTAACTGAAAACGATTCGAAAAACACGTACCCTCTTGCCCTGTTCAAGGAGAAGACTGGGAGGACCTGTTTGGTGCTTAAGACGATGACAAGGAAAATGATTTTGATGGATTTTAATGAAAATATTCAGAAATATGGTATCATAGTATTTATTCAAGTGAATTAGGATAGAATATTATTGTAATACAACAGTAGTGACGATGTGGAGGAGGCGGAGGGTTAGAGCGGGGAGGAGTGGTGACTGGCGGGAGCAGGGACGAGTGGAGATGTCAGCCAGTACATTACGGGTGTAAAGTATTAATTGTTTTTATAGCTCTTTTTGCATTTTAATATGAAATACTGTACATTACGTTTCAACAAAATTTCTATTTATTTCTGAGAATATGGAAATGTAATATTTTTGCTGAAATGACGTACGTATTACAGTGGAAAGTGGGATAAAATTGTGACGAAAGCAATGACTTTCGCTTTCTTTCGTTCAAAAGATGTTACCGTAATCGCTTTTCGAATGGTTTTCAGTTGTGGGATTATGAGGCTAATGATAGGATAGAATATTATTGTAATACAGTACAGTACAACAGTTTTTTAACTGAAAACCATTCGAAAAGCGATTACGGTAAAATCTTTTGAACAACGAAAGAAAGCGAAAGTCATTGTTTTCGTCATGATTTTATCCCACTTTCCACTGTAATATGTACGTCATTTCAGCCAAAATATTACATTTCCATATTTATTTCTGAGAATATATTCATCCAGTCACAGTTAAGGTAAAATATACTTGTGATGTAATATTTTAATGAAAATACGGTATCGTAGTTTTCTTTTGTTTCAAATTTAATTAACAAAGATTGATGTTTCAAATGTAATGAACAAAAATTTATGTACAGTATCTATAAATAAACTTTAAAAAAATGAATACAGGTTGTACCTCTCTAGTCCGGCATTCTGTGGTCCTGAAACTCCCGTGGTCCGGAACGATTTTAGTTTGTCCAATAGGTAGATAGGCAGCTTATTTTTTTTTTTACTTATCTGATTATTATTATTATTACAGGAGTATTAAATTTTTGCCCCTCAGGCCCAATGTGGGTCAGTGACCTATGCCCGGGTGGGCTAATCCCCTTAAAAAAAAAAAGCCGCGGGAAATTAAGGTTTGTTTACATCCGGCAGTTCGGCTGCTCTCTCTCTCTCTCTCTGCTTGTCTATACAGAGTACAACATTTAACCCTTCAATATATATGAGCAGTAAATAAGTGTTGCTTTCATATTCTTATGTAGAGTAATGACGATATATTTTCACATGTGCGCACTTACATACGAGCAGTCTCACTTTTTTTTACCATTAATGGTTAGCTACTTATATTGTTCCATTTATTAACATTAAATAACATTACAGGTACTTCAAGCAACCATATTCATTTTTTACATTAATTTTACTACAGCTAAACTCAGGGTCTTATTTTCTTCAGTTTTATATGTAGAACCAATCAGTCACTGGTTTCGTAAGCTTTAACATAAACAATGCCGGCAGCCGTCTCGTCTCCTCTAATATTCCACGTATTATTAATAAATTGTATTGTTAATTTTGCACACACGTACATTAATTCAATAAAAACAAATTCAGAAACATTAATTAAAATATATATGAACAGTAAATAAGTGTTGCTTTCATATTCTTATGTAAAGTAATGACGATATGTTTTCACGTGTGCGCATGCGCACTTACATATGCGATCTCTCTTTTTCTTTACCATTATCGTTAGCTACTTCTATTGTTCCATTTATTAACATTAAATAACATTACTTAAAACAACCATATTAATTTTACTACAGCTACAACCAAGGTCTTATTTTCTTCAGTTTTATATGTAGAACCAGTCAGTCACTGGTTTTGTAATCAACGAAAACAATGCTGTGTCATTTCCTCATGTGTTTTAATTTTCTACGTATTATTAATGAATTGTATTGCTCATTTTGCACACATAAACATTAATTCAATAAAAAAGACATTCAGTAATAAACAATAATGAATCTTTTGTACATAAGAGAAATGACGCTGTTTACACGATTATGCACGTCGTCTGCACGTTGGCGGGCCGTTCAAACCCGTCGAAATTCAAGTTTCTGCCGTCAAAATTTTTATTTATTTTTTTTTGTGTTCCAATAAAATACGTTAAGAATTAAAAACTCGCGAAATTTGAGAAGCTACTATACGACATTTAACCCTTCAATATGTCTTCAAAGAGACCATGACGCAGAGAAAGTGGTGCTAGTGCTTCCAGGCATAAGCACAAGTCACTATCTATCCAGGAAAAGGGTGAATTTCCATGGTCCGGCAATTTCCATGGTCCGGCACCGGTCAGATCCCGAGGTTGCCGGACTAGAGAGGTACAACCTGTACTTTGTTTTACATTGTCCTGTGCATACCATACCATGCATTTGGCTACTTTGGGCTTGCTATGATGATGCAAGAGATCTGCCCTGGCAACTGTACCCACACTCACAGCTGGTGGTGCGTTGGTGCATCGTTTCCATTGTTTACTGGTAGTTACTGGTAAATATTTTTCAACCTAACGAAACTATTACCCGTTTAGAGGTCGACCCCCAATTTTTTGCCAAATAATTTGGGCTTAAAAACTCGAACTACACACAGGTATATACGGTAAATAAGGACATGGGGGGGCCAGGGGTTTTTAACAGGTAACATTCACAGGTATCTCTGTTACCTAACCCGCGCGTATGTTAAGGGCCGACTGTAGTTATATAGCGCTACTGGTGTCAGACACGTGAATAAATGACTTTAGCTGCTTTTGGGTTGTTGAAGTAAATTAGAACTTTGACCAAAGGGGACAAAGTTGGGATACCCGGAAGATTCAAATACTCTGTAGGTAGTTGGAATTTGGATAAAATTAATTGCACTGTAAATTAAATAGTTTACGGCACTAGACTTACCGTAATAGTGGAGACATTCTGCATACAGTGGCTGGCCTGACGTGAATGGGGGAGGTTGTTGGGAGTTAATCCTTAAGCCCCGGGTTAGGGTGCTGCTGGTAGTAACCCCCATGGGAATAAATCGAGAAAAATCAACTTAAAAAAAAAAGTGGCGGGAATAAGCAGATATTCAGGAACATCACCCGGGGCCTAAGGGTTAATGGGTTAGTACAGCAGGAGCCAAATTTTATCAGGCAGTGCTGCATATTAATTCTGGTGCCCTAGATACTGTGGTGCAATGTACTATAGTATTTTATACCCAAAATATTGGGGTGTTACAGCACCCCCCTTCCCACATCCATGTACTGGGTGGAGCGAGTGTTACCCACGTGGCCAAATATGCTGAGATTTTCTCAGATAATTTCATATAACTCGGCATTTCCCAAATTATTTTATAATAAATTCTGAGACCATATACAGTACGCGCCAAATTCCCAAATTATATGAAATTCCGAATTAACGAATGTATAGTTATCAAGGGTTTTAAGTAGACACAGTACTGTAGGCCTGGCGGAATTATGATCGCATTAAGGATGAACAAAATTTGGAGTGGAAAACATTTAAAACTATATTTGAGGCAGTTATATCTCTAATGTTAGACAAAAAATGTGTGTATTTACAAAAGTATATTATTATCAGCTCTGTCTATATTCCACCCAGTAACTCCAGGTATGCCAACATTGAACACTTTGATGTATTAGGTGGTTTATTGTTGAATTATAACGCAGATGATTACCATCATATATTATGTGGTGACTATAATTCTCACACAGGTGTAAAAACTGAAATGTGCAATTTAATGAGCATGTGCAATAGAGGATGAAGGAAATAGTGATGGTTATATCCTTAGATCTTTAGACATTGCAAATAATTTAATGAAACTTGGAATACCACTGGTAAGATATTCTCAAGACAAAACTGGTGATAATAGTGGATATGACAGGAAATTGTTAGATAAATTATTCGTAAATATAACTCAATATGTATTTTTAATGGAAGAATCGGTTAGGATTTCTTGATAGGAAAAGAAACCACTGTTCACAGAGCAGTTGTTCACTACGTTGTTGGCTCACCATATTTACTTAGTAAAATAATACACTTTAGAATTTTAAACTTATTTTCAGATGTTCATCCTGGTATTCATGTAGAATTAAATTTTGAGATGCCATTACAAGAGGAAAAGGTAAATGTTAGTCATGAAATGAAAGTGCATACAGGTTGACAATCCCTTATCCGAAATCCTTGGGGCCAGAGGCATTTTGGATTTCGGAATTTTTCGGTTTTCAGAATGGTTAGTTTTTTTTTTTTTCATTAGCTCACCCGGGCACAACTCACTGACCCACATTGGGGCCTGGGAGGCAAAAATATAATAAAAATAAAAATAATAATAATAATAATAATAATAATAATAATAATAATAATAGTAACAATAACAATAATAATAATAATAATAATAATAATAATAATAATAATAGTAATAATAATAATAATAATAATAATAATAATAATAATACAGTCAACCCTCACTTTACGTGGTCCCACATTCCGCGTTTCCACGTTTACGCGGTGCCCTGCCAGAACCCAGGATGCTCACATTCCGCGGTGCGTGTACCCCTTTACGCGGGTGAAGTATAATTTTTTTATTTAGCTCATAAAATTTATACAAATTATCCGGCCAGAATATAATTTACATTGCTGGAATTCTTACAATTTGATGATCATTTTGAATATATACATCATAGATTTTGCATTAGACATACAAATTTTAGATATAATGTTTACTCTGAGTAAATATGTTATCTTTTGTGCAAAATATATGACATTTATATTCAAAATATTCCTGGTCTTACAAGGAATCCAGCAATGTCAATTATATTATCCCAACTTTAGTCTGATTTATTATTTATTACTAAAAAGGTAAACAGTCTGGTATTCCCACACATTTATCTGGTAGGGAGGGTTGGTGGGGGGGAGGGAGGGACCGGCAACCGACCACCTGGCACTGTGTGACGAATATTTTTTTTTTATTAACTGAAGATATTTGTTTTAGCTCATAAAATTCATACAAATTACCCGGCCAGAATATAATTTACATTGCTGGAATTCTTACAATTTGATGATCATTTTGAATATAAACATCATATATTTTGCATTAGACATACAAATTTTAGATATAATGTTTACTCTGAGTAAATATGTTATCTTTTGTGCAAAATATATGACATTTATATTAAAAATATTCCTAGTTTTACAAGGAATCCAGCAATGTCAATTATATTATCCTAACTTTAGTTTGAGGTATTATTTATTATTATACCTGGTTTTCCCCCAAAAATTTCTGAGAGGAAAGAGCCAGGGAGTGTAGTGTGAGAAGAGGGAGAGGGATTTGAGTCCATTATTTGAATGGACATTAACTTGGCGACTGTATTTTTCTATTTCTCTTAAGTATTAATTGTGTCCATGTACCATCATAATATTAAGATGTTATTTTTACTAGAACATAGGTATTGTGTTGGAAAAAGTGGAGTTTGGGAGTCAGCTGGTCTATATTTCATTTAATCCTATATGTTATGTTATTCACTTTACGCGTTTCTCACTTTCCGTGGTACCCTGTGGGTTGAATTAACAGCGTAAAGTGAGGGTTGACTGTAATAATAATAATAATAATAATAATTCATAGGTCTAGGTCGTGTTTCTCACTTTTTATCTTTTTTCATTCTTGTATTTCTTTATTATTTAATTAATACAGTATTATTGTTATTATTATTATTAATTTTATTATTATAGTTTCTTATTATTGTTATTATTATTATTTTATTTTGGTGTATTTTTTATTAAATTTTTTATTTACTATGAATAACTATTATTATTATAATTAGTATTACTATTACATTTTCGCCCCCCAGACCCCGATGTAGGTCACTGATCTATGTCTGGGTGGACTAATCCCTGCAAAAAAAAAACCTTTCGGTTTTCAGAGCTTTTCGGTTTTCAGAATTTTGGATAAAAGGTTGTCAACCTGCATATTGATAAACTGGGAAGGTGGAACAAGCACAAAATAGAGGAATATATTAGTATTGTGGATAATGAATACAGTGGGGTATGCTATAACCAGGGCTGTGGAGTCGGAGTCGGAGTCGAGGAGTCGGAGGAAATTTCGGCTTGTGGAGTCGGAGTCGGTAAAATTGTCCAGACTCCGACTCCAGCTGAATCTTGATTGCACTGAATTGCCATTTTCTTCACGAGCTTAGTAATAGTATTAGTATCTGAGTATTTCCCTCCATTATTAATTATATTAAATCCCTTCAGCCCACTATAAGAGGGTTGATAGAAAAAAAATGAAACTTCTGGTTTTATTTAGTCAACTGCAGGAACAGTTGCCATCCTGCGTGTAGTTTGAAAATGTAATGCTAATATAAATCACAGAGTAATTTGTAGCTTAGCAATTTCCTCTGACTTACTTCACATTTTTACATGTATTATTCTATCATACAACCTCTAAGACAGTTCAGAACTTCAGTGGGAGCTTTCTCTATAGATAAGGATTGGAAGAGTTTTATTGATGTGCAAATTATATATACTAAATATATTTTCAAATTATCATGTGTACAGTGCAGTACTATTACACAATTTTATCTATCTACCTATATATATCTAACGTAGATAGATAGATAAAGTGGTGCATTGCTTAGATAGGTAGGTAGATAGATAGATAGATAGGCAGAGATAGGGACCGCAATACTGTCCGTTGAGGAGCACGGTATTTTACTAACCAGAAATGGCAACCCTTACTTTATATAACTTTATTGTAATTAACATTATAAAGGAGTTAGTGTATGTTTGGATGGGTAAATAACAGATTAATAGTCCAAAGGATGGCCTTATCAGAACCCCCTTTGAAAGTCAAGCTTATCATCTTTTTGTAGTTCTTAAATATCGTCCAGATCATTAATAAAGCTGTAGCAGTATAGCCACGGTGTTTTACTTTTTACCTACGCAGGTTACAACATACAAATTACAATTAGGATGGTAGAAATAGTTGTTACAAATAGGCCAAGGAGTCGGAGTCGGAAGCATAAAAATTTGAGGAGTCGGAGTCGAAGGTTTTGTCTTCGACTCCACAGCCCTGGCTATAACGAACAGATCCTACTACGAATATTCCTATAACGAACGGTTTTACCTATAAAATTGAGAATGCTATAACGAACGCAACTCCTACAACGAACGCGGATGAATACGGGACCATTTCTCCTGGCGCATGAATATTGTTGTACCGCGACCCACAACAAGAGCTTCAGGCGCCATCTTTGTCTCATTGTGTAGCCAGTGCACCACTGTTATTGTTGAAATTTCGTCTTTTGATGTGAAAATTCGTATAACTATTTTGTTATACAAGTATACAATTGTAACAATGAATCGTCCAAAGCGAGTGAGAAAGCTAATAACCCTTGAAACTAAGAAAGAAATTATAAAGAAACGTGAGAATGGAAGAAGCATTGCAAAACTTAGTGATGAATATGGGATGGTTAAATCGACTAAATGTACGATTTTGAAGAATAAAGAGGAGTTAAAAACTGTGCAAGTGGCTAAGGGAATCTTCAGACTTAGCAAAGCAAGGAGTAATGTGATTGAAGAGATGGAAAATTTACTCTTAGTGTGGATAAAGGAGAAAGAAATGGCAGGTGGTAACATTAGTGAAGCTATAATTTGTGAGAAGGCTAAACAATTGTTTGAGGACCTTAAAGCCAAGACTCCCAGTGGAAGTGATAGTGCTGTGCCAGTGTTTAGGGGTACCTGCATGCTGAATAACACTAAGGGAAGATAAAGTACCGTATTTTTTACATTTTCCACAGAATTTTTTCAGTGTTAAGTGGTTGTATTTGGGGGCCTGGAATGGATTAATCCTATAACGAACGAATGCTATAACGAACGAGGTTCTGGAACCAATTACGTTCGTTATAGCATACCCCACTGTACATACACAGAATTCTATCAAATATTGATTATATGTCTGTGGACGAGGTAAATGATGAATTAAAGAAAATACTTTTAGAATGAGCAGTGAGGACGTTCCCCAGAAGAAATGATAAGAAATTTGTTAAAAAGAGTAACAGTGAGAGTATAACAGGCTATGCCAAGCAATGTTGGGTGAGGAGAAAGGAAGGACTATCACAAAGAAAAACATAGACACAACTTAAATAAAAATTAATCTATTGTAATTATAAAGATCTGGCACAAAAAGTACGACACATAAGAGTGAACTTCAAAGAGTTAAAGCAAAAGAAAAATGCAATATTATTAATAGGTTTAAAGAACTCAAAACTAAAGACCCAAAGTGTATTGGCAAACTCTACAGGGTGTTCCGGTAATGACAAACAAATTCTTGACTCATTTCAAAAGGTTGGCTGAGGAAGGAAATTATGCAGATGAATCCAGGTTGGATATTGTCACAGATGTGTGTGTGGATAATATATTAAATGATAACATTACAGAAGATAAAATAATGAAATGCATAGGCAATCATAAAAACAATAAATCCCCGGGTAATGACAAAATAATTAATGGATATATAAAGAATATTAAACATCTGTTATGTCCACTATACATAAAGCTATTTAACTATGTGTTTGATACTGGAGAGTTACCAGAGGAGTGGCTTATAAGTCTCATAGTTCCCATACATAAAAATAAAGGTGATGTGAGGGAAGTAAATAATCATAGAGGTTAACTCTTGTGTAGGAAAGTTTTTTACATCCTTGTTAAATGACAGATAACACAATTCTGTGAGACTAATAATCTTAATAAAGAATCACAGGCCAGTTTTCAGCGAGGACATGCTACTACTATAGTGATATCTCCGTTAACTGGAACAATTGGTGCAGACCACTTCTGGGAATGAGAGATTTCTGGGTAATGAAACGACTCTCACAGAGCCCGAAAGACTCCCCCATCCCCCAAAATTTCCGGGTAACGTAAAAAATTTTCTCAAAACTTCCAGAAATTGCCCATTACATAATCTCTTCAACCCGGAAAAATTTCCCCCATCCCTGGAATTTTTCGGGTCACTGGTCACTGTTTCTCCGACTGCAGGAGTAGACCTTGCTGGTAGCGATGAAGAACTGGTGTAGAAACTTGTCCTTGCTGCACTGCGTAGTGCGCCAAGTACTGCTTGAAGTAGGTGCACTTGTTGCCAGATCGCTTCACACACTCCTTCAGTTCCCTCCACAGATGGTGTTTGTCAGCTTTCTAACTACACACAAGTAACCTCAGTTGGCAATACACTGTGTTGGTGGAGAAATTTCCATGCTTCTCTGTCCTTACCGCAATATTCTTTGTGAAATCTGGAGATGGCTTCGAAATATTTAACATCACAGCCATTGGAAATGAATTCAAATTCAAGCAGGTGGTGGCAGGGGCCTATACCAAGCTGTGATTGGTTGAACGAAAATCATACCCACCAATCAACGTCCAAAGAACAACTGCGCATATCAGACTCAAGCACATGTGGAATACAGCATACGGTACTAACCAACAAACGAACACACAGGAGCTCTCTGGGACAGTGTTAACATAAACAAGATCTTAGAAATAATACAACACTTTTCCAACAATTTACTACGATTTTCTCTTAAATTAATCATGAGTGGAAGAAATGCTATATAAGAAAAGTGTCTTAGAGTTGTCTAAACTACTGCTTACAAAACTTAAAATCCTAAAAATCGCTGGATGACTGAAACAATAATACTGTAATACCAGGCTAGGTAAGATTGGTTAGGATTTTGTTTTTTCAATGGTTTCTTATGTGTTCTGAACACTTTTTACCTTGATTTTAGTTGCAAATTTCTAGATTCTCAGATGGAAGTGGGAGCTTATCTCAGTAACTATTGATTTGCACCAGAAATGAAGTTCAAATTCGTTCATAACACATTAAAAACCATCGGAAACCATAGGGTAAATTTTTACAAGTTGCCCATAATCTAACAAATTAATGGTATTTTCTCGAAAACAAATCTTTGTGAAAGAAACGTTCATAAGATTTTCATTAGAAATGACGAGCTATAGAGTAGGCTCGGGATACAGTATATCGCAAGATATGGTCCAATGATGTTCGCTATACTGTATACTAAATCACGATATATAATTATATGTAATCAATGGGAAAAATAGGGCTAGATTTTGGAGGCTCAAAAAAGTGACTAAACTTGACTTAACGAGTTCATTTTCTTACTAACTACAGCACCAACGAACACTAAACTCGGGAACAACAGACTATTTCAATGTCAGTATCAATATCAAGGAACACCAGACTAAGCAGCTGACACACCATCCTGGTAACACCAGACTCGGCAGTAGACGCCACACTGCCACCCTCACTTGACAATCCCACACCTACAAAAACAAACACCAAAAATATTAGTTACAGTATTAAATCATTTCCATTAAGCTTTCCATTTTCTTCACTTCACTTTTCACGTAACTAGCGACCCATTTACACTCGCCTTAGAAGTGGTAATCTGCAGCAGAGTCGGCTGCTTACTTGTCACTCACTCAGAAAGACTGAGCGGGTGAGCGTGAATGCATGAGTGAGCAGCCATGGTGGCGCCTCTGGTGAGCAAATAACACATTTGTTTGCCATGGCGGTACATTTGAAATATTTCCTGCCCGAATTCCCTTGTGAAATAAAAAAAAATATCGTTATATACAGGAAAATGTCTATAATTTTGGTAGCCGCGATATAAAAAAATCGCTATATAAAGTCACTATATATCCTGACCCTACTGGACCCCAAAATATTGTAGGACATTATAGGCAACTTGTAAAAAAATTGCACCAAAACCAAACACCCATTGGATAAACTTTGGTTTCATCTCAAAATCAGTTTCTGTGCTAACCTAACCTGACCTAACTGCCCTTGTTCAGGATATGTATATTACAGTACGTAACCCCCTGGCTGATGGGGGTTCTGCCCTCAGAACCCCCAACAGAGCTCATATCGAAGCAACCAACCTAACCTAACCATCGGAAAAACTTAATTTTAACTTCGATTTCGTATAGTGGCAACAAGTGAAATTTTACCACCGAAAATGCATATTTACCAACGAATCTTTACCTAAGCACCTGGCAGCTTTGTCAGCTATCCTTGGTCAAGCTGCCTTACTGTTTAACATTGTGGTTTACCTGCACTGTCCTTGGCGCACAGGAAACTGTATGCAGTCCATTGCAATAATCATATTTGCCAACTCAACATGATACTAATAGCTCTGCCATCTTGTCCCGCCTTAATACTGTATAACCCATTTTGTACTGCTTCCCTCCTTTATCATATTTGCAGTATGTATATCAATACCACTGTAAAATATTTATGTATATACTTATGATATAAATGTAAAAAAATAAATAAAATAATTAACTAAGTGATAACCGTGGAAACATTCCAATATGTTCAGTAATACAAGTACTTGTACTGTATTGCAGTAAACAGCAACCACAGAATTCTGGAAATTCACTACACTCAATAAAAATATTTTTTCAAAGATCATTTTCTTATATTTCATATATATATATATATATGTGTGTTATGCAAATACATAGCGCCAAAGTGTGTGCCGGGAGGGGGGGGGGGCAGAATGTCTTCGGGAATATCCTCTGGATCTGTTTTTCTGGCTAAATATACTGTTTCAATATCTGTTTCAATACTGAACTGTATTCCCACAACCTAGAAGCACTGCACACCTACTGTGTACAGTACCTTATAAACATGTTTGTCCAATTTTAAACCTGTATGACAACTTTACTGAATAAATATTATCATGTGTGTCCTGGGACAGGATTCCAACAATTTGTAATAATCGCCCACTACTAATTCTACAACACTTGTAATAATCACTCACTACTTCTACAAGACTTATAATAATCATTAGACTTCCCCCATATCATACCAGTTATGTGTCCGTGATGTCTTGATCTCATAACATGTTATTACGGCAGCGGCTTCACGTCTCCTCAGTTGTTGTTGTTAACTCCACAGCGTCTGAGGCAGAGGATAATGATGCCAAGGAATATATAAAGAAGCTCCACTTCCTGATGTTTTCTTTAGATCCGACACAAGCGCCATCTATTGAACAAGCCAAAACTAATAGAGAATGGTCTTTTGTATGAGAAAATGGTTATATATTTTTAAAGGCAACTCTAATATTCACGGTGATTTAACTTTACCATCGGTAATCATTTCATTACTTATTTTTAATATTGATATTTTACCACTAATCATCTTATTAATCATTCGGACAGGTTGTCTTACTCTGCCCATTCTGGAGTCACTAATCCTAATGCGTGTGTCTTTAGTTAGTTTAACAAATTTATTGCCAAAGCTTGGAGTACAGTTTGCTTATTCTGAATAATTCATTTAGGTCTTTGACACTGAGGGTGGTATCACTTCTCACTACCATGCAGGACAGAGGTTCATACACAAAGAAATACATCATATTCATTAACAGTATATATATATACAGTATATATATATATATATATATATATATATATATATATATATATATATATATATATATATATATATATATATATATATATATATTAATATATATATATATATATATATATATATATATATATATATATATATATATATATATATATATTTATATATTTCATTAGCCATTAGCCCATTTCATTATTGGGCTAATGAAATATATATGGATCCTCGTGTTTCGACGCCGGATTTGGTAAAACGTTGCTCTGATCACCAAAGAGCAGGTGGTCCCCATTTGAGGTTCACGGCTCCATAAGCTCGTTGAACAGGCTTTGTGAAACATACCAGAGTCTAGGACTGCTTTTAGTGGCCTGGTGGCCCAGAGGTAATGTTCCCCGGTCACAATTATAAGATCGTGGGTTCGAATCCTGGCGGGTTGAGGTGTTGATTATACACTGCCTGCATAGTTTTGAGGTTTGTGTATTATTAAGCTTTTCTGGGTGTATTTTGCATGCTGATCTCAAAAATGTTATCCATTTTGCTCAATCAGGTCAAATTTTGTGCTAAAGCATTTTAAGCGGAGATTCAGGTAAAATATTGGCATTTTTCGCTCAAAATGGGGTCCTCATATTCGTTCATTAAAAATCATTGGCAAGCCTCACAGAAAAGATTTCGGTCAGTTTTAATGCCCTTACGATGCATTTAAATACACCCACGTGCTCGCCGGCCATTTAAATGTCCGCCGTGACGTAAAGGAAAAATCGTGTTTTACATATATTTTTCACAATTAAATTTCTTTTTCATCTGGTGGTACATGGCATTTTTCCTCTGTCTGTGGGATAGTCGAGCAGACAAGCAGCACTACATGCAATGTGACTGGCCTGCAAAAGTGGACTTACTCCAGGTTCTCACAATGTTGTTGCCCATGCTCTGGTGAATCCAGAGAACATTCTTCTTCCGCCACTGCACATCAAGCTCGGTCTGTTCAAAAACTTTGTAAAGGCACTGGACAAAAAAGCCAGGCTTTCAATTTTCTGAAGAAAAATTTCCAAAGTCAGTGAGGCAAAGCTGAATGCAGGAATTTTGATGGCCCTCAGATCGAAGGCTTTTCAAAGATCCCAAGTTTGATTGCAGCATGGATGTAAATGAGAAGAAGCCTGGCATGCCTTTAAGTCTATTGTCTCCAATTTTCTTGGCAACTACAGAAGTCCAGAGTATGAACGAGTTGTTGAGGACCTACTTCTGAGCTACAAAGTTCTTGGTGCATGTCCATCAAGATGCACTTCCTCAGCTCCCACTTGGACTACTTTCAGAGAACTGTGGTGATGTGAGTGAGGAACAAGGAGAACTTCCATCAAGATATCCGTGTAATGGAGGAGCGGTACCAGGGTCGCTGGGATATCAACATGCTCGCCGACTACTGTTGGTGTCTGAAGCAGGACCCCCAGACACCAACCACCAAAATTCTCTACGACAGCCATTATGCATGTCTAACTGTAAAGGCATCTATGTAGTTGACATATTTTGGTCCTATGTGTTGTGGTTACATTTCTTAGATATATTTTGCATAAAAATTTTGACATCATATTTAAAATTTCGATTTTCCTAATTCCCATAGCATAAAAATCTGACCTGATTGGGCAAAATGAATGGCATTTTTGGAATCAGCACGCAAAATACATAAAGAATCAGCTAAGAAACCCTGCACCTCATGATTTTTTTCAAATGCAGCCCAGTGTTATATACAGTATATATATATATATATATATATATATATATATATATATATATATATATATATATATATATATATATATATATATATATATATATATATAGATAG
>NW_024720773.1:4470740-4553911 GCF_018991925.1 Homarus americanus | reverse complement strand
GGCTGGCTCTAAGGTATGAGATGTTTGGTTCACACTCAGGATGGAATGGAGAAAGGAAACTCACAATGTGCTCTCTATATACATGTTGTATTGGATGTACAATACAGCTTGGTGCTGGGAAGGCAGCATGGTTACAAGCGTGATGTAGAGAGAGCTGGTTGGTGAGGACGCTCAGAGAAGGACAGCTTGTGGGTCGCCATGCTCGCCAGCGGGAGAGAGAACCGACAGGCAGGCGGAGGAGGAGCGAGGGCTGCCAGGCAGCGGCAGCGGCGGAGGAGGTGTTGCTGGCTGCGGCTGTAGGTAGAAAGAGAGAGATCACCACGAGGTCAGGTCTTAAATAGCGGGGGTAGGCGTGGCTTAGCAGTTGATCCCCGCTCCGTGATGTATGGCGGCGCTGGTTGACCTAGACCACGAGGTATACACTGGAGAATTGGTGGGGTCGGCTAGGCAGCGACAAACAGCGTTTGTAGGGGAGAATTCCACTACAAGCTTGTTTAGGTAGCTGGCAGAGCAAGCCAGGCACTGGGTTTGGTTTTTCATTGACCAAATCGAGTGGGAGGAAGTGTTAAACACCAATCCTGACTTAACTAATTTATTTCTTAACCAAAACATACGGCATCCAGTCACACGACAAATCTGGTTGGCCTTCATCAAAATAACTACTCCTGTATTATGTTCATTACACTTCAAACCAGTACACGACCTCCATCAAATAACTACTATTATCATCTTCATTCTTCATAACAACCTCCTTACCTCGGTCATTCCTTCTTACCATAACACCCAACACATCAGATTGCACCACATGTTATATTATAGCACCGTATCTCGGGTACCCTCCACGAATGTAGTAAAAAATGGCACAGATAAAATGGCAATAGGGAAATATGGCACCGGAAAAAAAGGCATAATCATCAGACTAAGAAAAAATGGCACATTAACTTTTATTGACATGTTTTCGCTAAAATTTTATAACGTTTGTTACTGAAACTTAATTAAAGTTATATCAACGTCATAACTTAAAACATTTACTGTATTACCCTTAACTGAAACATTCTACCGTATGTTAGTGAAAACTCGTACATAAATGAATAACAAATAAAAATTGTCACATTGCATATTATTGTTTAAGATTTCCAACGACTGTTATACCCAGCGCCTTGCACAAATTTTTGGACTGACTTGCGACAGAGGGTCTTCAGCCTTGTCTGGACTCTGGAGGTTCTTGTAAACAAGTTTTTGGAGCTTCCTGGGTGGCTCACTACGAAATTCTTTGATAATGTGAGATGATACAACAGCATTTTCAGCTTGGATCCACTGGATGAAACGCCAGATAGTTGGGTGGTTGTGCCCAACCAACCTGGTAGTAGAGGAAATAAAGAATGCTTTGAAAGGAATGAGCGTTAATTACAAGACTAGCGAGGTCATCCTAAAACTATATCTTGAGCTCGAGACCTCACTTGGATTACGCAGTTCAGTTCTGGTAACCATACTCGAGAATGAATATAGTGTACGGGAGTAGTGGATACCTCCCCTTCTAGCTACAGCCGCAGCAAGCAACACCTCCTCTGAGCACCCTCACCAACCAGCTCTCTCTACTCCACGCTTGTACCCACACTGCCACTCCCCAGCACCAAGCTGCATTGTACTGTCATGATCGTGATGACGGCTAACCTGAAAACCTTAAGGATTCATATTACGCTCAAACGTCCACAAAACCTTCCGAGTCCCCCAGTGGAAACGTCCCCCGTTTTCTGTTTCCTTGATGACGTCATCAATAGGCTGTCTTTGTCTAAAGGGTGCTTTGAATAAAATCAGCGGATTTCGTAGCAAGACGCTGTATGTTGGGACCTGTTGCCATCCAACCCTTGTAATCAATTTAATTTTGCTTTTGATAGCTCAGAGCATTGTTAGTGAGGATAATAGTAGGGAATGAAACCGAGTTCATAGTCTCGGTTTCAACGTCAGAGTGTACAGTAAATTAATCGAAATAGAAGTAGGTGGACTCCCTGACCTATTTTGAGTGAGGGTGCCGCGGGCATTTCAACTGTTAGTAAGTGCTCGCAGCTTCACCCATACAGGTAGGACATTCCACTCTGTGTTGTAATTCGCCCTTCTTTAAGTGATTTGACCCAATTAATAGTTGATTGTGCAAGTGTTACAGTAACGTAGTTGATATGCTCTGAGTGAAGTCATATTTACGTCCCCTGAAATGTGATGTCGTTGTCACTGTTAGTAAGTGCTCGCCCCTTCACCCATATAGGTCCCTAACGCAGCCTAGGCCGTGTCTGTAGGGTGGATGTTGTATCCACTATGGCTGGGTAGATGTCCGAGGTCCAGTAGGATCAGTTACCTTCGTGAGACCCGACCGTCAGACTACCTATGGCCCCCATAGCTGGCTCGTCTGGCCCTAACGCTAGGCCTGCGAGGTGACCCCGGATCACCAAGCCACACACCACTACCAGCCCCCATCATTGGTGGATGAGTGTCTAACTCAGTAGGGCTATTTGTGTGGTGGGGGCTTTTATCACCACACACTATTACAACTCTATTAGGCAAGGTTTTAAGATGTAAAATCTGCTAGATAAGTCTCTTGAATGCCGATGAAGTACGATAGAGTTCACTAACTTGTTTTGGTGAGAAGTCGGGTGTCACTAAGGGTGATGGCTAGCGTCTCACTGATATAGGCCTACAGTTTCCAATCCTTAATTTTCACTTTGACATTATTCTGGTTCTCACATATACTGTACACTTTCCTCTCTATTGTGACTTTATGCCTTATAATTATATATCTTAATTCTAAATTACATACTAAAATAAGGGTCTGGTTTGCTAATTCCTGGGGAAATTCATTGGGTTATAACAATAACTCAGCACCATAGCCCGGGGCAGCCTAGGTGCCAACCCGAACAAAGGCCTAGCCTCGTGTTTTCTAGGCGTGGGTATACCCACTTCACTTTAATCTGTATTTAGGGATTCTCCCCTCACACGTTGCAATCGTTGAACACATTCATAAGATCCTCTGATCATTGCACTGTTCGTCACATGGGTTATCGAGGTGTATTAAGCTCACACCGAGGTATACAAGATCTTCTCTTTGAAGCATAGTTTCTGGATCATTTCCAACACTTCACATAGGTCTGATACTTTTATCCTTTTTCCAGATCATTGTTTTCATATTTTTTGCATCTGATACCTGGGGTAGCTATATTTACTAACCGTTCCCACACGTAAATGTTATGACCTTCAGACACAGAGCCGCAGACTACTTCTTGCACTGTCACTAATGTTGAAATGAACTGTAGTTTGAGCTTTTCCCCCATCTAGTTATTATATATCTTATTTGTATCACTTATGTTACTTGTATATTATTTGTAATTCGAAACCCATTCCCCAAATATGTAACTGTATATTTTCAGCCTTCTGGCTGCCAAACTCTTTCAATAAACCGTTAATTATTATTATTATTATTATTAAAAATATTTCCGGGACTGTATCTCTTTGCTTACCCCGTAACTGGACTTACTGTACAGTCTCCAATCAGTATTCCTGTACTCAAACAAATATTTGGCATCGAACTCCGTAAGTGACCTCATAATCTATCGCATAACTTACAGCACCTTAGATGCTGTAACACTCTCAACTCGGATATAGTACTGCAGTCACTATTTCCCGATTGCATAAAAAAATAATACCGTACTATATGTTGTAATAATGCTTGCTAGACTTGTTTTATCATAGAATAACGAAGAAAATGTTTTGTACATCAACATACTTAAATATAATATTTTAGTTTGTCTTTTTCGTACATTCTTTTTTTTTTACGATAAGAGGCGCGAATGTTTCTATTTGTCGCAGAATGGAAGAGACGCATCTTTTGGCTTCTTACAACTTTTCGAGTAATTTTCACAAAAAACAGAAGGTTTGTGTTGTCCACACTTAGAGTACAAATACTTTTTATGACTGAGTAAACTTGCAGATAGACCTTATTAATGTTGTATAGCCATAAATATCCCAAGTAATGAAAGCAAATATGAGGTCAAGTGAACATTCATGCCTAGACTTCGCCTGTTTTTTCTTATATTCAACCAATAGCCTACGCCTATTTTCTTATGTATATGGTTTATGATAACATGAAAGGCTCTAAATGTCCATAGGCTAGCCAAAATTAAATTATATTAGGCATAAAATATGGATTGCAAATAACTTGATCAAGTTAGGGGCCTATATGACAGCTTTCTCAGTCTTAGCCAAACAAATGTTTAAACTTGGGAGCCTAGTTGTTTCGTTTGAACATGAAGAATATTTAAAGAGGATATTATACCAATAGGTTGGAGCTTATGTTATGTTGTAAGGGTCAATTTTCTTTATCCTATATATATCCTATTTCATATATTTGTTCTCTTTTTTTCTTTCTTATTTATATACTTACCGGTATTGCTTTTTTTTTTATGAACTTCAAGCAAATTCAGACCAAATTACCCAAACCTTGAAAGGAAAACACCAGGGTCTAGGCTAAATCAGTATAAGAAAAGTGATTTGTCATTTTGGTTAGGCAAGGCTATGCTATCAATAACCTATTTATTTGAAGTGGCCAAGAATAAGGCTATCCTAGTCTAGCTTATGGGTCTTGTCACAGGCCAACATTAGGCCAGGGGTTAGCAACCCAAATTCTATTAGGGCTAAAACACCAAATACTGTAAGATCTCTGTTAGCCGGAACAATTGGTGAAGAGCACTTCCGTGAATGAGAGTTTTCCGGGTAGAGACGATTATCTGAAATCCAGAAAAAATTCCTCATCCCCAGAATGTTTCTGGTAATGGAGAAATGTTAATCAGTAGTTCCTGAAATTGCCCATTACATCATCTCTCAAACCCAGAAAAAGATCCCCCCCCATCTCTGGAATTTTCTCAGTTATCTGGGAAAATTTTCTTATAATTTTCCGGAAAGTGTGCCCCTCTGAAAGTCATTACCTAAGCCATAAGTTTTCTGCAAAATCATGCTTTGGGAATGATTTTTTGAGAATTTCAATTCCGGCTATCAGAAAGTTCCGGGTTTGAGGGATTCCGGCTAACGGATATTACTACCTAGTAAAATGAACACAGGTCAAAAGACCCTTCGGCTGCTGTTCATACCAGAAAGCAGCTTCAAATGCAAGTATTTGACAGACAAGAGACAAGAGGATGTCTTTTAAATGTTTTTTTCACTCTTATTTACTTTCGCACTGAACAATTTTATTCATTTTAAAATGTGTACAGTACAGATAATTTAGCACACTGCATTTTTCAGTATTTTATCCCTTAGAGCCAGGCAAGACCTAAGGCAGTGAATTTTTTTTTCACAGGCATAACCCTTCTATTCTAGGCCTAATGATAAAATTTGGAATAAGCTAGTATCAACATAAAAACACTACTGTAACAAACAAACTTGTAAAGTATTACATGTACAGGTATTGCTAACCACCCCCGGACAACCCCATTTTTAGTGCATTGTTTTTTCCAGCAGATTGATGCCGCAACACTTGGACCTCATTTTTTTTTTACCTGCAATGGAGTTGATTTTAGCTTATCTATATGATCGAGCTTTACAACGTGAACAAAGGTATCGGGACCCTTTAGATCCCATAAATATAAGCGATGAAAATCTACTTGCATACTAAATAAAGGTTTCCTCGACGTGAAATATTAAGACTGTGTGAAGAATTAGACCAATTTTTAAGGCAAAGAACGACAAGATCTCGTGCTGTTCCCACACACACGCAAGCGTTAGTTGCCTTAAGATTTTACGCAAGTGGAACCTTCCAAAATGTACTTGGTGATACAGTTGGTCTTACCCAAGTTAGTGTCAGTAGAATTATTAGAGATGTGACCCAAATTCTCTCAGATAGGGCAAGAATTGAAATAAAGATGCCAACAAGTGATGTACAAATAGCAAGAACTGTGCATGGTTTTGCCAGAATAAGAAACTTTCCAAGTCATTGGTGGAATTGATGGAACATACATACCTATAAAAGCACCAAGTGAAAATGAAGGAACATATGTAAACAGGAAGCGATACCACTCTCTCTATGTGCAAGTAGTATTTAATGCCGACGGGTTGATCACAAGCTACAGCACCAAGTATCCAGGTAGCACACATGAAGCCTTCATCTGAGCCAACTGCTTACTTCTCCGTCGCCGAGGCTGGTGATTTTTTAGATACTTATATGCTTGGTAAGTTTAAATAGCCTCTAATGTTAAGTGGGGCTAGGTCTAAGCTCTAACCTAAACCAAGTATCTCTTACTTAACCACCCAGTACATGGTAATGCATAGATTTGCAGACTGAAGGTACGGTACACTATTTAAGCTTGGTCTAACCTTGCATATCGACTAAGTTTCTACCTCACTGACCATATAGCCTATGCTGAGCCTAATAACTTTCCCCAAAACAAGCTAAGACACTTGACGGCACATACATAATTAGCGCCTCACACTTAATTTCTTTATTAGGCTTACAGTTGGTTGTTGAAAAAGGGTTACAATAATGGTGCTTTAGGGCTAGGTTTATATGGAAGCAAGTAAATAATTCCTCATTGTTTGATAATGCAGCTATATAAGTTATATTTTTTGTGGTTATAGGTGACAGTGGGTACCCATTAGAGCCATTCCTCATGACACCATTCGGAAACCCCTCAACACCTGCAGAGGTGAGGTATAACAGAAGCCATACCAAAATACGCGTGGTTGTAGAGCAAACTTTTGGGATCCTAAAATCAAGATTTAGATGCCTTCACCGTTCTGGCAGATCACCTCAATACGATCCTGCCAAAATTGTAATTGCAAGTATCCTTCTTCACAATTATTGTGTAATGAGAAGGGTACCACTTCCCCATGACATGGTCGACAATGATGGAGAGATAGACAATCCAGCTGTAGGTGTTGCCAAGGCAGGGACAGGCCAAGCAGACAGTAATTGGTTTAGTTCATGAATTAAAAGCACATATCAATTCACAGATATTTTTTTTGCTCTAAGCGAGTCGATCTTTTGGTGAAGAGGATAAAAGAAAAGGAAAAGTAATCAGAGACGTGACCGATCGCCCAAGCGGCTAACGCGCTGGTCAGTGGTGAAGAAGATAAAAAAACACAAAAAATATGAAATATAAAGACAAAAAATTGGCTATCTTTTACCTTCATATGATAAACATTTGATATATGAAAATACAGTATGTACTATATTCTTTAGAAAAATTGATTACAATACAGTATACTTTTAATACTACTAAATACCCAAGGCACTCAAGTATGGAAGAAAAAAACATTATATAAAACATATTTGAGAAATTTAAACAATAATGAAATATTGCAACTATTTCCTTGTTAAGCTACACAATTTGACATGGGTCACCACATTCTTCTGAAAGAATAATACAACTACTGGTAATTGATGCCATTTTTAAGATTAAAAAATGGAATACAGTATAATTTTCATATGTCTAAAATTTCTATAGGAACTCTCATGAATAGAATGTAGCTGCATCAATACCTGTATATTAAAATAAACTTGTACCCAAATACTGTACAACTATAAGTAATAAAGAAAACAAAATAGCAAACTCTTGGCTTGATAAGCTATACAATTTAGCATGAGGCCGCACATCCTTCTGAAAGAACCAATCCAACAACTTGCTCTATGGAGAAGTTCATGTGCAGTAAATAGCAATGATTACAGTAGGCTGTTGGTGAAATTGCAACATTATTTCAGTTTCAACCTACTTGATTCATAACCATAAAATATTCACTAATCAATAAAGCAAGTTGAACTGGAAAATACAGCAACTACGTATTACAAAATAAAGGAACATTTAAAAAATAAAAATAAGTACATGACTCTGGTTTCAAAGTTATAAATTTGATTACGGTATGAAGTTTTATCCAAAACATGGGCAAACAATATCCTTAGGAGCACTGAAACACATGTTAATAGTTTACAAGTGTATGTCTTTCACTTACCTTTGTGATTTTAACTCACTTATGGAGAGATTAATGTTCCTGTTAAATTCTCATGACTAGTATAGGGTGCAAGTGAAAGTTACACAATTATTTAACATGCCCTGTCTTCTTTCATAACAATCATTCAAAGGAAAAATTTGTGTTGTGACTTTTCAACTACGCTATTATCACATTGACAAAAAGTAAAGGACTTCTAGAAGTAAACAACTCCACATACCCATACCCTAAACACAAACAGCATCATGGGGTAGGATTTTTCGACTGCACAATTTTTGCAATGGTTTGCAGTGAAGATGCAATGCACTCGGTGTTAGCAACAAGTTTAACCAAACAGTCCCTCATTTGTGACTGAACCTGAAGCAACTCCGGAATAAGATTTGCATCTTTTAGGGCAGAAAGGGTTCGTGGCCTGCTGCCACTTCTGCTCCAACTTGCTATTTGAGATGAACCCGGCTCATCAGTGGGACCAGCAGTTAAAGTTGACCTAGTCTGGTTATCATCAGCTGTGGCAGAAGGGGTAAGAGACCTACTTTGCTGTTCCGTGGTAGCAGCAAGAGGTTTACCAGTCTTGCTTGAGCTACATCTTTCTCCAAAATATGTTTTGGATGATGAAGATTCCTGAATGTTTTGATGTGACGAAGCTTCAGGTTCTAAAAGCACAATGGGTACTGTTATGTCATGTTCCTGTATATCCTCAGTCAGCACGATGGTTGAAGAATCCTCTTTCTCTTGAACGGGCCTTAACATAGAGTCCTCTCTTGAACGAAGAGCCGTAAACCTAGCTCCTGAGGGTCCGGAAGTTTGTTCTCTTTCTTCTTCTGGAAAGAAATATATAATAACTTGATTTAAGTCTATGTTTAGGGTATGCTTAAAATATTATAATCAAAAATATATTTAAGTTTTAAGAAAAAATGGGTCTGAAAAAGTGTTGAGCATCCAAAAGTAAGTGTATAAAATAGTTTTAATTGTAAATATTAACTAAATTAAACTGGGTTACAATATTTCAAATTGGTTTAATTATTATATAGATCATTTAGTTCAAGCGGTAAAATTTCTTATATTTTCACTTCTCAATTTATTCAATTAAACTATGATTTATAACAACATTTAATATCTAACTTAGGGAAGCAATAAACCAAGCTAGAAATTTAACCAACTAACTTATGTTGTTTATTTTTTTAAAATATACACAAATTCAGTATACAGTATTTCAAAAGTAAGATAAAACTGAAATTAGGTCACCCAAAGTATTTTTAAAAATAAAAACAAGGACAGAAAAGAACAAAATATATCAGGGGGTTGGAAAAGTATTTTGACTGAATTACCATTAATAGGTTCTTCACTTTCAACATCCCCTGGAATCCCATGTATAGAAACTGGATCTAAGAGTTGAAGAACTGCTTCTTCAATTGCAGTGTATGTATTTTCAATTTGGGGGCCGCCTCCTTCAAGAGAAAAAAAAAAAAAACTTTCTTACTGTGAGCTGTGGTTACATACACTGTATGCTACTATGTTATATTTGGTAGGAATCATACAGATAGAAAGGAATCTATTGAAATAGTTCAATACATTCTAACCTAACCTAGTATTGTAGCTGTAGCCCCAAAAATTCTCCTCTATCTATGTGAAAAGTAAATTAGATTTACTGTAACAAACATTATAGGGTAAAATAGTGAAAAATAATAATCGCAGCCAGACTTTTTCAACCTGTATTGGTTGTAAACTCATAAGGTAGAACATCATTATCCATAAGCCTAACAAATTAAGATTTTCATAATAATCTATACCAAATATGAAATTAAACCACTTCATGAATCAGAATTAATGCAATAAAAAAGAAGAAGAAAACATAAAGAATTCTATGGTAAGCTACATATTATGACCTTCATTACCGTCGGAAATAACGTAATTATTATTATGTAGTTTATAACAGTAACAAAACCTACCTAACCTAACTTTCTTACCAATGGGTGGCGGAGACCACCCAGAAGAATATTAAATATCTCCGTTCTAGGTCATTTGCGACACAATGAATAGTGTCTTAACATTTTCTCAACTATATGATAGGTACATTAAGAAAATCCAAAGTTGTGGGGCAATTATTAGCAGTAACACCGACTAGCCTTTGGGTTCATTTATCGGCTGTACAGTTTTTACTAATTACTCACGGCAAACTTCGAAGAACGATGTTTCTTTTAATGAATGTGCTCATATAAGGAAAATATGTGTATTAATTCATGATGAAGAGCTACCATACACTACTTACTTGAGTCTACAACCACCTCAAATCGTAGCAAGCCTCAGAAAAAACAGAATTAAGTTGGTTTCAGAGTGAAAATCAATACCTAGGCTAACAATATTAGGACTTACCTGTTCCACCAGTATATTTCTTATCTTGCGCTGCTTTATTCTTCACGCTTTCACGTAAATCGGAAAAGTTCCGCCTGACCTCCTCAACATTGCGGGGGATTTGAGCCACAACATTTACTGCCTTTACAACTTCTTCCCAGGCATGATTCTTCAATTTGATTGCACCTCTTGAGTCCAACTTCCCTAAGATTATTTTCTTTCTTTTTGCGACTTCACACACCATGGCGTATACTTCCGCCTCACTGAAATTTGGTCGTCTCTTCTTTGCAGTAGGTCCTTCCATCTTTTGCTTACAAACTAATATCACGTGCGTCGATCTCAGCTGATTACTCCTTCACTTGTGATTGGTTGATGATTTTGATAATTGAGCACCGATTGGCCAACTTGCTCCTGCACTGCCATCTACCTTCGGACAAAAGAACTGAATTTACAAGTAAACACTAGAGTTACGGACTGCTTACGGGACTGTAATTAAATTTTGAGTATGAGAAATTTAAGGGACTGTAAGGAGTCTGCAGTATATGGTGCTGTATGTTGCTACTATACATAACTTATGAGGTGTTTTGAGTATGCAGCCCCATAACGGTCTACACACGGTTACACTTATCCCTTATCGTACAGTAGTCCGTATCAATTGGATCTTCCCAATCATCTTATAGATACCTTGAGTTCTCCTTAATATTATCAGTACATACTGTACTCTTAATGCCCATACATTGGTACAATTCGTATAAAACAACATACAGTAGGTGAGTTATCCCTTACCAAGTTTCTCGTTTTCTGAGACTCTACAAGCGCGGTGATTTGAATATTATGTAGCGTAATATGAATTAAAGAGATATTAAGGATGACAATGTGCGCAGTACAGTCTGATCTTTGTTAATTTTGTTATGACCTTTATTGTCCAGTATTAGTACAGGAGGAAACTGCAGTATAGTACAGTACTGTATACTTAATGTCACACTGGATAACATCCATCTCCAAGTAGGACTCGAACCCATGGTAGAGTGGTGAGAGATATACATGCATTACCACTGTGCCACCAACAATTCAAATTATTTTGATTATAGTTAAAGTGCAACTCATTTCACTATTGTTATCTTTGTTTATGACTCACTCCCCACACAATAAATGTAAATTAAAAAGTGTGTAAATAAATTATTTTATTTAATTGTACAAAAAATACAAATACAACAAAAAGGCATTAACAATTACAAGAAGCTTAATTACTAGGGATAAAGTGACCACTTGCAAGAGGATGCAGCCTTTGGCCTGCCCATAAACTTTTACTTTTACCCTTTTCGCCACTGATCGGCTCGTTAGCTGCTTGGGCGATCGGTAGTCTTTTACGCACTGTTACCAGACACTGGGCATGCACTGGCTCCTGAATCTATCTGAACCCGCTCCAGTGCTGGTCCAGTCTGGTCTTCAAACAGCTCACACTCGGTGCCGTCACAACACTCATTCCAAAAAAGTTTGCCCTCACAGTTTTCTGGACTTGCAGCTTCTTCAACCTTGAGCTGTGACCCCCTTGTGGGGCGAGCGTCCGGCAGCTCCAGGTATGGACACTCGACGGATTAGTGTCATTTAAGATGTTTATACACATCAATTGCCCGTTTGTAGTATAAGCTGTTGTTTGTTTCATATATGACATGCCTGATGTAACGACCACGGTCATACACGTCAGTTAGCGCCAAAATCAACTTTTACTTATACTTTTATCCTCTTCGCCACTGATCGGCTTGTTAGCCGCTTGGGCGATCGGTCATGTCTCTTTTCATTTATCTTCTTCACCAAAAGATCGGCTCACTAGCCGCCCGGGCGATCGGTCACGTCTCTGTCATGCACTGTTGGCAAATACTGGGCATGCACCGGCTCCTGAATGTACCTGAACCCGCTCCAGTGTTGGTCAAGTCTTGTCTTGAAAGAGCTCACACTCGGTGCCGTCACAACACTCTCTGGTAGATTGTTCCAAGAGTTTACAACTCTCACTCCGAAAAAGTTTGCCCTCACGGTTTTCTGGACTTGCGGCTTCTTCAATCTTGAGCTGTGACCCCTTGTGGGGCGAGCGTCCGCCAGCTCCAAGTAAGGACACTCAAATGATTAGTGCCCCTTGAGATGCTTATACACCTCAAGTAGGTCCCCCCTTGCCCGTCTGTAGTATAAGCTAGGCAAGTTCAGGCGCTCCAATCTCTCAGGGTAGCTGAGGTGCCGAAGTGCAGGCACCAGTCTGGTGGCCCTCCTTTGAACATTTTCAACCAACTGACAGTCCCTAGCTTATCTCGGGGACCAGATGGGGTGACAGTACTCTAGATGGGGAAGCACTTCACAAAACATGTAACTCGGCTTTCGTTGAGTCCTCCATCTGAGGAGTCCGTTTTCTCATCACTTCAAGACACCTCAGTCCTCCGTTATCCCATTTTCTCTGACTTATTGAAACCAACCTCTCTATAAAATGAATTTGAGTGTGAGAGAAAACACCCTTGTTTTGAGTCAACTTAGATATGTCTGTTTACAGTTGGAACATTCAAGATCCATTGTGAGTGGTGTTGAACGCTTCAACTGTCCTTATTGTTAGTAAAACGTGGCAAGTAAGTGAGTGTCGAGTTTGCCAGCTAGAGTGGCGTATTTTATGTCGTCCGTGGGGATAGCCATGAGTTTCTGATCGCTCCTGAAGTTATATCATTTTGTCGCCCAGACATCAGATAATCTAATGTTTATAGTTTAGTTAGTGTCAGTTGTCTATTTAAGAAAGTCATTAATCTCCTGAACTATTCTGTCAACCTGTATAATCTCCAAGATCTAACGTCTCCCCGTGAATAGCTCCTTGTTCGCCTCAGGCCTGAGCTCGCAGAATTAATGTTATCAACGTGTATATTCCACCTTTTCCTGGCAAGCTCAACCTCTGATTAGATTATAGGAAGACATAAAAAATTACCCTGATCAGGAACACCGGAGTTCATAATTAAGTATACAGTGATCCAAAATGGTAGAGAAGGTATGTTGTTGGTAAGATCGACCTTTCTGGTATGAATACGGAGGCCCAAGCTGCCCCGCGGGTGCACATATATACCTCTACATGAGGGAGAATCACGCATTCGTGACTCTTCCTCAACGTCTCTCCAGGTATGTTAACGTGTGTTCCCCGCCGCCTATTAATTCAGTTTAACTTAGTCAATTTTGTGAATATCAGTGTTCACGTTTTAACATAGTAACTTCTGTGCCAATTAAGTCGAGTAACGTAGAGATTTAGATATCGTCTGGACCGTTGCCAGACGTATGTTTTGTATAGTTGAAGTTAATTATTGACGCATTCGTGACTCTTCCTCAACGTCTCTCCAGGCCAGTGTGCTGAGCTGAATACTCATCGGCTACCGTGGGTCGGTAGCCGGGTTGGACGATGCCGTTAATTCAACAGGATTAAACTGGGAAGTCCTTTTCCTGCAACTCAGGCGCCAGCTCCCTTGGCATGTGTCGGTCTACAACCGACCCCCTAACAGCGATCTTCATTTGTTATGGAGACACCTGGGAATCTGGGATATATACCCTGAGGCACTCCTCACAGTTACACGGGCCTAAGTATTATTGTATCTTGATTGAGGAATTAACTAACAGAAATATGGAAATCCCAGGTAAGCAGTGAACCCATAAATGTTGATATTACCAGGAAATATGTTACGTAAGTTGAGTACATGAACTGAAGGAAAAGTATCATGTTCATGCCGATAGAACGTCCAGTGTTAACTGACAGTGTGTAATAATTTCTAAATCTTACTTGTCAAAGAAATAATACCACAATTGTCTAATGAAGTAATAAGTACTTGGAGGTGTTTAATGAGGTAATAAGTTCTTGAAGTGTTTGATGACTTAATAAGTTAATTGCGGTTCTGTTTTGTCTGAGTGAATCTAAGATGCATCTTATCCACTCACTGTGTTAATAAATATTGAATTAGTAATCTATGAGTATCACCACTCTACTCCTTCTAAACATTGGTTCCCAGAAAATAATACTTACTCACGTGCCTATACATCTACTACACTACCCAAAAACTTGCCATGAGTTATGTTATATAATGAAAAGTCTGGATGGTGGCAGCTACCCTTTGGAGGTATAAAAAGTGTAGTACTAAGAATAACATGGTTCCCCAGACTAACCCATGTATAAGAATAGACGTAAAACAGAGTATACTTCAGAAAGGTAAGAACATTGAAACTGAGAATATAGTATATATGAAAGAAATGAGACTTGGAAAGTACAAGAAGAGAAAGATAAGACATGTATGTACATGGTGGAACTAAAACCACAGCATAGAAATAAGTAAATAAACACACCACAAAAGTCTAATATAAAACACATACATAAATAACTAAGACAGGAATTACTTATAGAAGAATACTAAATAAGAATATAAAGTATATTTATAAATAAAGAATTGAAGAAGGATAACTATATAAACAGGATACTCATTGAAAAGAATGCTACAAAGAACATATAAGTATATGAATAAATAAGAATACTAACAGAAAAGAATATCTGGATGGTAAAATGAAATGAGAAGAGCTCGGCCCGTTACACTGACACTGTACACTTCTCCATACAAATGTTTGCGGATGACGCCAAGTTATTTCGAGAAATCAGGAACCAAGCGGGCTGCGAAGAACTGCAGAAGGATCTTTGTGAGCTCCAAGAATGGTAGAAGAAATGGCTGCTGAGATTCAATGTCACGAAGTGTAAGAGGATGCACCTGGGTCATACCAACGGTAAGGAGGCATATCACATGTCCCAACGGGATGAAGAAACTGCACTATTTGAGACTGAATGTGAGAAGGACCTAGGTGTGTATGTTGACAATGAACTGAAGTTCTCAGGCCATTGCGAGAAGAAGGTAAATCAGGCAAATAAATTGTTAGGTCTTATAAGAAGGTCTTTCATATATCTAGATGGTCCGTTCCTCGTAACGATCTTCAGGGGTGAAGTGCTTCCCCATCTGGAGTACCATCACCCCTTCTGGTCCCCGAGATATACTAGGGACTGTCAGTTGATTGAAAATGTTCAAAAGAGGGCCATAGACTGGTGCCTGCACTTCAGCACCTCAACTACCTTTAGAGATTGGAGCGCCTGAACTTGCCTTGCTTAGACGTGCAAGGGGCGATCTAATTGAGGTGTATGAGCATCTCAGGGGGCACTACTCAGTCGAGCGTCCTTACTTGAAGCTGGCGGACGCTCGCCCCACAAGGGGTCACAGCTTAAGGTTGAAGAAGCTGCAAGTTCAGAAAACTGTGAGGGTGAACTTTTTCAGTGAGAGCTGTAAACTTTTGGAACAACCTGCCAGAGTGTGTTGTGACGGCACCGTGTGTGAGCTGTTTCAAGACCAGACTTGACCAGCACTGGGGAGGGTTCAGGTACATTCAGGAGCCAGTGCATGCCCAATACTTGCCAACAGTTCATAACAGAGACATGACCGATCGACCAAGCGGCTAATGAGCCGATCGGTGGTGAAGAGGATAAAAGTAAATGTAAGTAAAAGCTCTAATCTCTCTGGGTAGCTGAGGTGCCAAAGTGCAGAATATTTTAAATCAACTAAACAGTCCCTAGCATATCACGGGGACCAGACGGCGTAACAGTGTCAGGGGAAAAATTTTGAGTTTGTATATAAGGGAATTTTCTTATCTTTTTTATTTTCACTTTTATTTCTTAATTCTTTCTTTAACTTCTCAAGGTATTTTTTTCTTTCTATCTGTTACAGTTCTCTTGTTATTCTTTATTTATACTTATTTCTCTGTTTTGTTACTTTTCTCTTATCTAGTTCTATTCTGACCTAGTGCTCGACTGGGAAGTAATTGTGCAGGTTACAGCAACCAAAGAATTCCGGAAATTCACTTCACTCAGTCGATAGACATATTTTTTTCTATTATCAGTGTATAATATACACTTACGTCACAAATTTATAATAATAAAGTTATTGAATTTTTAAAAGAATAAAAGGTAAAGGTGTAGATAATGGCTAACACGAGAAGTTGTTTGTTGATTTTCTTTATTTTTGTTTTACTTATTGTTTTGATGATTTTAAGTTTATTAAAATAAATGACAACTTTCTATTATGATTTTAAGTTTATATATATTTTTTATTTACTTTATTCCGCGTCACAATTCTCCTCCCGGCGCCATTTGTGTTGTTTACCTCGCTGAATTCCTCTTCAAGAGACTTTTCCTATAAATGATGGTGATCGCTTCCACGAATTCCTCCTCGCCATTGCTGATGTACAGTACTGTATATCAACCTCAGAGCACCTGTCCCTGACTGACTCCGAGTAAGGTAAGAAATATTGTAACGGCTATATATATTATTGTGGAGACTGACCACGCGACTCTGGGTTATTATACCGAGCAAAGGCCCGCCCCTGGCTAGGGTCACCGGAGGTCCAGGGGCAGAGCCCCCGGTTAGGTGGTTCGGTAAGGTTTAGTTTGGTTGTACTGTATAATCCACAAATCACTCGTTTTTTTGCTCTCCCCCACCCAAAACCCCGAAGTCCCAAGCTCATGACCATAATATATTCACTCGTATACTACGTAAAGCACAAGAACAAAATATACCATACAGAAAAATGAGCCAAGGTGGATGACCAGAAAACTTAAACATGACATAGGAATAAAAAAGGAATTTATAAGAATTAAGGGGAGGGGAGGAGCAGCTCAGAAATAGGTATACTGAACTATCTAGGAATGTTAAGAAAAATGTAAGGAAGGCAAAGAGGGACTTCAAAATCAGGATAGCAAGAGAATCCAAGGCGAATCCCAAGGGATTTTTCCAGGTACAGGAAGGACAAAGGTCAAGGACATAGTGGGGCCTTTAAAGTCAGAGAGGGGGGAAGTGATCGATGACATTGAGGAAATAAGCAAAGCATTAAACAGCTACTTTTTATCAGTTTTCACAGAATAAATTCACGAGGAAATTTCAGAGGTGGAATTGATATCTAGGGTAAATGAAGAAGAGAAATTAAAGAATATCACTATCAGAAAAGAGGATGTTCTTAAGAGGATAAATAAATTAAAGAAGACAAAATCTCCAGGGCCGGATGAAATTTTCCCCCGAGTCTTGAAAGAGTGTAGGGAACAGATTAGCGGACCCCACGTAAACTTATTTACAAAATCATTAGACACTGGAATTGTGCCAGACTTGTGGAAACAGGCAAATTTAGAACCCATATTCAAAAAGGGAGACAGAGCATCAGCGTCAAATTACCGGCCGATCAGTTTGACGTCAGTAGTGGGGAAATTTCTTGAATCAATTATAGCAGTTAGCATCCGATCGCATCTAGAGAAAAGCAAATTAATCTACAACTCTCAACATGGGTTTACAAAGGGAAAATCTTGTCTAACAAATCTGCTAACGTTTTTTAGGAAAGTCTTCGAGGTAGTAGATAATGACGAAAATTACGATGTTATTTACTTAGACTAGCAAAGCATTTGACAGAGTACCGCATCAGAGGCTTCTGAGAAAAATTAAGGCTCATGGTATCGAGGGGAAAGTTTTAAATTGGATAAAATCATGGCTCACCAATAGAACGCAGAGGGTCAGCGTAGATGGTGCTAAATCTGAGTGGGGCCGTGTAACCAGTGGGGTTCCCCAGGGGTCAGTACTAGGCCCACTCTTGTTCATAATCTACATAAACGATCTAGATACTGGGATCAGCAGTGACATAAGCAAGTTTGTGGATGACACCAAAATAGGGCGACAAATTAATTCGGGGCAGGATGCAAATGCATTACAGGAGGATCTAAATAAACTGCAGGGGTGGTCTGAAAAATGGCAAATGAAATTCAACACCAGCAAGTGCAGCGTACTTAATATTGGAAGAACATATACTTATAATGTATACAGCCTTAACAACATCAACCTAGAGAAGTCGACTTGTGAAAGAGACCTAGGGGTACTTGTAAGCCCGGACCTACGGCCTAGGAAACAGTGCGTTAATATTCGAAATAAGGCAAACAGAGTATTGGGTTTTATATCTAGAAGTGTAAGTAATATGAGTGCAGAGGTCTTATTGCAACTATATCTTGCGCTAGTCAGGCCGCACCTCGATTATGCGGTTCAGTTCTGGTGCCCCTATTATAGAATGGATATAAATTCACTAGTCAGGATAGGTTAAAGAAACTTAACTTGCATTCCCTAGAAAGACGAAGAGTGCGGGGAGATATGAGAGAAGTATTTAAGTGGGTGAAAGGAATCAATAAAGGGGATATAGATAAAGTTCTTATAATATCCGAGCAGGATAGGACTCGTAGCAACGGATTTCAGTTGGATAAGTTTAGGTTAAGGAGGGAGATAGGAAGGAACTGGTTCACAAATAGGGTGGTGGACGAGTGGAACAAGCTTAGCAACTTTGTAGTAAGTGCTGGAACGCTGGAAAGTTTCAAAAGGAGGCTAGATAGATTCATGGATGATAGAGAGTGGTAGTAACTCTCGACAGGAGCTGCCATGCACAGGCCAACCGGCCTATTGCAGACTCCTTATTTTCTTATGTTCTTCCCCAGTATTGTTATTGGGAAAGGGGGGGGAGGGCTAAATCACAAACGAGTAATTTCCAACAAAAACAATGGTCATATTTTGAACTAATCGCATTAAAATTCATCAGAAAACCATTTTTTTCTTCTAATTCCATGGTTGCTGTAATATGCATATTTACCGACTGGGAAACCCCTTATGTTACAACTTCAATACTCACGGTAGCTGCCACCACCCAGGTTTTTCTATCAGAACATACTGTATAATATTCCATTAATCATTTAACTAACGTGACAATAACAGGACACGTGGCGAGGGCTGGGCACGTGGGTTTGTTTTAAGTTAATGGTATCACGGTATAGGTGTTGTGTAGTATGACCCAAGCCACATCACATACCTGCCAACAATGATTACTGTCCCTTGTCATGACTCACACAGCTCTGCATTATGATTCCATTCTCGGTGTCGACGTTCTGGTAGAGAATCAGGTACGCGGGATGACTTATACGTCCACGGTGTAGGTTTTCTTGTCTTAATCACACACAGAGTTAACCGCCAAAAGCAGCGTCCAAAAAATATATGAACGGACACAAACTTGTTTAATCATAATGTACAAGAGTTCAACACAATAGAATCACAAGAAGGCATTTAACACATAAAGTAATAAGGAGAAATAGGTTCCAGTATAGCATCCAATTCTACATATAATAGAAAACGTTCCTATTTAATGGTAAACTACAGATTCTCGTTCATCATGGCAAAGTGTTTTATTTGAATATACTACATTTCCTTCCCCTTTACAAAATATCACACATATAAGCTACATAGTACAGGCTCATTAATCTAATCTATCTGACGGAACGATGGAGTACCTTCCTTGCTACTGGACAAAGACTTTTTACTTTTATCCTCTTCACCACTGATCGGTTCGTTAGCCTCTTGGGCGATCGGTCACGTCTCTGTTACTTTTCCTTTTCTTTTATCCTCTTCACCACATTTTCTGGTACCTTTGTGATGTGTTATGCTTAGTTGGTTAAGCTCTAGATTATATTGTTTGAAGTTCTTTTATATTTCTTATATTATGTTATGTTTAATTGTGTTAAGCCAATTCTGTTACTTGAAGCTTAGTCATTCTTAATTTGTAATTCCTGTTTATTCTATTTATTACAGATCTATGGATATGGATGTTGCATTTAGTTAAATAAAGCCTCCCTGTGCTTACCTTCGTTTTCATAATAATTTATTCAACTTAATGATGGAGAGGTTTATGAGGCCAGACCGTTTTGTTGTGGACCCAAACCCAGCATCAGCCGCCAAGCGGTGGGCTCACTGGCACCCAACTTTTACAAACTTTCTGTAAGCACTCACAACTGAGGCCACTCAGCCGAACAGCCTGAATCTCCTGATCAACTACGTTGCACCATCTGTCTACGAATTCATTGCTGACTTTGACTCATACGAAGATGCTGTTAACACGCTCAAGGAGCTTTATATCAAACCTAAAAATGATATCTTTGCCAGACATGTTTTAGCACATGACCTACCTCAGCACATGACCTACCTCAGCACGTGACCTGCCTTCGCACATGACCTGCCGCAGCACATGACCTGCCTTAGCACATGACCTACCTCAGCACACGACCTTCCTTAGCACATGACCTACCTCAGCACATGACCTACCTCAGCACATGACCTGCCTTAGCACATGACCTACCTCAGCACATGACCTGCCTCAGCACATGACCTACCTTAGCACATGACCTGCCTCAGCACATGACCCGCCTCAGCATGGCCTACCTCAGCACATGACCTACCTCAGCACATGACCTGCCTCAGCACATGACCTGCCTTAGTACATGACCTGCCTCAGCACATGACCTATCTCAGCACATGACCTGCCTCAGCACATGACCTGCCTCAGCACATGACCTGCCTCAGCACATGACCTACCTCAGCACATGACCTGCCTCAGCACATGACCTGCCTTAGCATGACCTGCCTCAGCACATGACCTATCTCAGCACATGACCTGCCTCAGCACATGACCTGCCTCAGCACATGACCTGCCTCAGCACATGACCTGCCTTAGCATATGACCTGCCTCAGCACATGACCTATCTCAGCACATGACCTACCTTAGCACATGACCTGCCTCAGCACATGACCCGCCTCAGCTCATGATCCGCCTCAGCAAATGACCTGCCTCAGCACATGGCCTACCTCAGCACATGACCTGCCTCAGCACATGACCTGCCTTAGCACATGACCTGCCTCAGCACATGACCTATCTCAGCACATGACCTGCCTCAGCACATGACCTGCCTCAGCACATGACCTGGCTGCCGCTAACAGTGTCACGTTACTGACAGGACACACCAAATTGCATTTGGCGTATTGACAGATATTTGTTACCAATTTCCTCGTTGTGCGGTGTTTGTGTGGAACATTCTCAGCGTTTTTGGAAAGAAGAAAAAAATCGTGCGAGTCACATACGTCCACAGCTCCATCCACACCTTCATCCACACTACTCTACCCACCTATATCTACACTACTGTACCCACTAGCACACACACACACACACATTATTACTCTTACTTACTACTTTGCAGTCACTTGGTATTCGAGTATGACGATCATCCAGCTATGATACAATGATATGAGTTATTAGGGATGTCACATTCATTGGTGAGTTTTGAGGTGACGAAAGAGGCCGATATGGGACTGGCAGATTCGTTCACAGATGTTGCACATGTGGAGGGCTAAATCGAGTGCGGGAGGGGCGGTGGCAACGTCTTTCCGGCGTTGGCGCTTGTCTGCCTCGGTTTGCAGTCGGGCTAGCTCGAAAGTATTGACACCTTCTCGAGTGGTGCTCCTCCAAGCGTTACAATGTGGAGTAATCGTCTCCCAGGTGAGGGGGTCGATTTGGCACTATTTCAGGTTTGTCTTAAGACTATCCTTATACCTTTTCAGTTGCCTGCCAGCGTCACGTTCACTATTCGTTAGGTGACTGTAAAGTAGCTGCTTTGGCAGTCTACTGTCGTCCATGTGGGTAACATGGCCAGTCCAGCATAGTTGTTCATGGATAATGGTAGCCTCGATGCTCCTACAGTTGGTGTCAGCAAGAATACTGGCATTTGTTCTCTTGTCTTCCCAGCGAACTCGGAGGATGGAACGTAGACTACGTTGGTGAAAGTTTTCAAGTGCCTTAAGGTGCCTCCTGTATGTGACCCATGTCTCACTGCCATATAGCAGGGTGGGGAGGACCACTGCTCGATATACGTGTAACTTTGCAGATAATTTCAGCTCCCTACAGCTGAAGACACGGGTGCGGAGTCTGCCAAAGGCTGGAGATGCACATCTGATCCGATGCTGAATCTTTTTATCGACGTCCGTGGTGGTGGACAGGTGGGAGCCGAGATACTGAAAGAGGGTAACATTAGAGAGGGTAGTACCGTTAAGTTGGATGGATGATGGAGGTGTGGCTGAACCAGGGGCAGGCTGAAAGAGAATCTGAGTCTTACGTACATTCATCTCGAGGCCGAAGTGTGCATACGCATCTGTATAGGTGTTCAGGATACTCCTGTAGGTCTCGTTCAGTGTGCGCAAGAAGAGTGAGGTCGTCTGCATACTGAAGTTCAGTAATGGAAGCTGCCAACACCTTTGTTCTTGCCTGGAGTAGTCTTATATTGAAAAGACCCCCCTTCACCAGTTACTCAATGTTCACACCCCCCCCCCGGCTAAATAGGCACTGGCACGACTAAGGAAGGCAGCCAAGAAAATGGAAAAGAGAGGTGGTGCCAGTACGTACACACACACACACACACACACACACACACACTCTCTCTCTCTCTCTCTCTCTCTCTCTACTTTTCGGACACATTTGCAGGTAAACGGTGTTATGAAGGAGGTTAATATATCGGGCCAATATGGTGGGGAATTACTGCTGGTGGTGTGGACGCAAAAGTGTTGATGTGGATGAAGCACCTGTGGAATGCATGTAATACATCTTGTATGGGTGTAGTATTTATTGGTGTAGATTATAGTGTAGCGAGTGTAGTACTAGTGGACTAAGTGTAATACTGTTGTAAAGGGAAACGTGTAATATTAGTCATTTGGGTGTAGCACCTGTTTTGTTGGTGTAGTACTAGTGGTGTGGGAGTAGTACTAGTGGTGTGGGAGTAGTACTAGTGGTGTGGGTGTAGTACTAGTGGTGTGGGAGTAGTACTAGTGGTGTGGGAGTAGTACTAGTGGTGTGGGTGTAGTACTAGTGGTGTGGGAGTAGTACTAGTGGTGTTGGGGTATTACTATGGGTGTAGCTAATTAGTGGTGGTAGTAGTACTGGTGGTGTGGGAGTAGTACTAGGGGTAGTGGTGGGTGGAGTACTAGTATTAGTACTAGTGGTGTGGGGTAGTGGTATTGGTGTAGTACTAGTGTGGTAGTGGGTGTAGTACTAGTGGTGTGGGGTAGTACTAGTGGTGTGGGTACTAGTGGTGTGGGAGTAGTACTGAGTGGTGTGGGGTGGTACCTAGTGAATGGTGTGGGTGTAGTACTAGTGGTGTGGGTGTAGTACTAGTGGTGTGGGGTACTAGTGGTGTGGATGTAGTACTAGTGGTGTGGGGTGTAGTACTGGTGGTGTGTGGTGTAGTACTAGTGGTGTGGATGTAGTACTAGTGGTGTGGGTGTGCTGTGGTGTGGGTAGTACTAGTGGTGTGGTAGTAATTAGAGGTATGGGGTGTAGTAACTAGTGGTGTCAGTACTGAGTGGTGTAGTACTATGGTGTGGAGTAGTACTAGTGGTGTGGGGTGGTACTAGTGGTGTGGGAGTAGTACTAGAGGTGTGGGTGTAGTACTAGAGGTGTGGGGTAGTACTAGTGTAGTACTAGTGGTGTGGGAGTAGTACTAGTGGTGTGTAGTACTAGTGGTGTGGGTGTAGTACTAGTGGTGTACTAGTACTAGTGGTGTGGGGTGTAGTACTAGTGGTGTGGGTGTAGTACTTGTAATTATGTATTGCTAGTGGTGTGGGTGGTGTGGGTGTAGTACTAGTGGTGTGGATGTAGTACTCAGTGGTGTGGGTGTAGTACTAGTGGTGTGGTGTGGGTGTAGTACTAGTGTAGTGGGTGTGGCCAGTGTGTGGAGTAGTACTAGTGTGTGGGGAGTGTACTAGTGGTGTGGGTGAGTAGTACTAGTGCTAGTAGAGTTGTGGATGTAGTACTAGTGGTGTGGGTGTAGTACTAGTGGTAGTAACTAAATTGTCATGTAGTACTAATAGTGTGGGTGGGTGTGGTACTGGTGGTGGTGTGGGTGTTGGGTGGTACCACTGGGTGGTGTGGGAGTAGTAGTGGTGTGGGAGTAGTACTAGTGGTGTGGGTGTAGTACTAGTGGTTGTGGGTGTGGTACTAGTGGTGTGGGAGTAGTACTGGTGTGTAGTACTAGTGGTGTGTGTACTAGTGGTGTGGGTGTAGTACTAGTGTACTAGTGGTGTTGGTGTGGTACTACTAATTGATTGTGTGGTGTGGTGTGGGTACTAGTGGGTGTAGTACTAGTGGTAGTTGTGGTGTGTGTGGTGTAGTACTAGTGGTGTGGTGTAGTACTAGTGGTGTGGTGTACTAGTGGTGTGGTGTAGTACTGGTGTGGGGAGTGGTACTAGCTAGTGGTGTGGGTGCTAGTACTAGTGGTGTGGGAGTAGTACTAGTGGTGTGGGTGTAGTACTAAGTGGTGTCAGTGTGGTGTGGGTGTGGTACTAGTGGGTGTGGGTGTAGTACTAGTGGTGTGGGGTGTAGTGCTAGTGGTGTGGGAGTAGTACTAGTGGTGTGGGTGTAGTGCTAGTGGTGTGTCACTATGTGTACTAGTGGTGTGGGTGTACTGATGGTGGTGGTGTGTACTAGTGGTGTGGGTGTAATACTAGTGTGTGTGGGTGTATCGGTGGTGTGGGTGTAGTACTAGTGGTGGGTGGTGTGGTGTAGTACTGGTGGTGTGGGTGTAAGTTGGTGTGGTGTAGTACTAGTGGTAGTGGTGTGGTGTAGTACTAGTAGGTGTGGGTGTAGTACTAGTGGTGTTGGTGTAGTAGTGTTGTGGGTGTAGAAGTAATAGTACTAGTGGTGTGGGTGTAGTACTAGTGGTGTGGGTGTAGTACTAGTGGTGTGGGTGTAATACTAGTGGTGTGGAATACACTGTACTGGTGGTGTGGGTGTGTAGTACTAGTGGTGTGGGTGTAGTACTAGTGGTGTGGGTGTAATACTAGTAGTGGTGTGGGTGTAGTAGTGGGGTGGGTGTAGTACTAGTACTGTGGTGTGGTGTAGTACTAGTGGTGTGGTGTGGGTGTGTAGTAGTGGTGTAGTGGTGTGGGTGTAAGTGGTGTGGGTGTAGTACTAGTGTGTAGTAGGGTGTAATACTGGTGGTGTGGGGTAGGTGTAGTACTAGTGGTAAGTGGTGTGTAGTACTAGTGGTGGGGTGTGTACTGGTGGTGTGTGGTGCTAGTGGTGTGGGTACTGGTGGTGTGGGTGTGTGCTATTGTGGTGTGATTGTGGGTGTACAGTAGTGGTAGTGGGTACCGTCCTGGTGGTACAGTAGTACTAGTGGCGTGTGGTACTAGTTAGTGTAGAGTGGTGTGTAGTACTAGTGGTGGTGTGTGTGTAGTAGTGGGTGTGTGTACTAGTGGTGTGGTACTAAGTACTAGTTGTGGGTGTAGTACTAGTAGTATTGTGGAGTAGTACTAGTGGTGTGGGTGTAGTACTAGTGGTGTGGAGTGTACTAGTGTGTAGTACTAGTGGTGTGCTATTAGTACTAGTGTAGTACTGTGGTAGTAGTACTAGTGGTGTGGGTGTAGTACGTGATTGTGTAGTACTAGTACTAGTGGTGTGGGTGTAGTACTAGTGTGTGGGTGTAGTATTGTAGTACTGTAGTGAGTGTAGTACTGTGGTGTGGGTGTAGTACTACTAGTGGTGTAGTACTAGTGGTGTGGGTGTAGTACTAGTGGTGTGGGTGTAGTACTAGTGGTGTGGGTGTAGTACTAGTGGTGTGGGTGTAGTACTAGTGGTGTGGGTGTAGTACTAGTGGTGTGGGTGTAGTACTAGTGGTGCAGGTGTAGTACTAGTGGTGTTGGTGTAGTACTAGTGGTGCGGGTGTAGTACTAGTGGTGTGGGTGTAGTGCTAGTGGTGTGGGTGTAGTACTAGTGGTGTTGGTGTAGTACTAGTGGTGTGGGTGTAGTACTAGTGGTGTGGGTGTAGTACTAGTGGTGTGGATGTAGTACTAGTGGTGTGATTGCAATACTAGTGGTATGTGTGTGTGTGTGTGTGTGTGTGTGTGTTGCATTTATAAAGTTCCTTGCAAGGAATGTAATATGTTTTACTTAGGCCAGACAGGTAAAGATCTTGTAACTAGAATTAAACAACACAAATATAGTGTTAGGACAGGCCAGGAATCCAATGCTCTGTTTGTTCATTTGAGAGATAACAAGCATTGCATTGACTGGGATAATGCCTCCTCAATATTACCTTGTAATTCAATTGATAGTAGGAACATCATAGAATCTAGTCTTATTAAACATACCGAAGCATTCAACATGAATTTGAGTAACGGCTTGTCAAACTGGACAATTTTGTAATTAATAAGATTTTTAACCAGGTGAGAAGGGCGGGTCACCTTACCCTCTGACCTGACCACCAACCGTTGTGTGCTATTTAAAGATTAGTAGGGTCATTACCCAATACCTGGCCATTATGGACCTGGTCTCACTCTCCTCTGTCTATATACACCTTGTTTTGTACTTCTCTTTAGTCTGTACTCACCCCTGAAGATGTGAATTACACGAAAGCGCTTGGGAACTTCGTGTTTTCTTCTTTCCTTGTGGTTATCAGCATATACCTAGATCACGCACCTACAGTGATTTACTTGCATATATATATATATATATATATATATATATATATATATATATATATATATATATATATATATATATATATATATATATATATATATATATATATATATATATATATATATATATATATATATATATATATATATATATATATATATATATATATATATATATATATATATATATATATGTATATATATAGTAGTGGGGGTGGTGAAGGCCTCACCAACAACCACTACTTGGACTAGACTGCCTTCCTGACTTTTACCTTGGCTGGGTCGTTCATTACCTCAGTGTGGCAGGTGGTGGTGTGTGTGTTGGTCCGTCTGGGCTTAATATGGTGGTGACAAATAAAAGGCACATCCGTCTCTGCTTTGGTTTATTCACTTCGACAAGGATATATGGTACATTGTCTCTAAAACAATTTGCATATTGAGAGGGGAATATTGACGCCGAGTGGGAGACAGTGGGCCGCGCCTCCACCCCCGCCCACCCCTCTGCCCGTGGGCGTGGGTGGGCGGGGGCGGAACACGGCGGGTACAGTTTGTGCTGCCTGACCAGACCTACGCCCGCCCACTAACCCACTAGCTACGCCCACTCCGCCTCGCGCCCACTCTCTTCTTCTCTCTTTCTCTTATCATAAGAATATATGCCATCGGTGGGTGTGGGCGCGAGAGGTGTAAGCGTAGGCGTGGGTGTAAGGGGCGTGGGGGCCATGTGGTGGTCACCCTCGTATGCAACAACTGAAGTAGAGTGTGGTGGCCGACGCTCGCCACGCGTCATAACCTTTAAATCTACACTTGTGTTAAGGCATGTAAGGAGGTCTCTAGCACATGGACTAAAAATAGGGTGCAGTATACATACAGCACTAGAGGGTAGAAAGAGACGGTGGGCGACAGTCTGTACAGCGGCTGATGCTACTCTAACGTCTCCAGATGCGCACACAACAAGGTTCTCCTTGAAACAGCTAAAAGCTTGCGATCAGTCCTCGCTGGTCGTCTCTGTACAATGTTCACTTTATAAAAACATGATGATATGTGTCCAGTATGATCTATAATAGACCACATGTATTATTTAGACTTACTAACAGTGGCGCATGTTTTCCAACAGAACCACACAGAAGAGTATTATTATTGCACTGTGATCAGTCCAGGTTGTGAGGCATTCCGGTGCGAGGGAGGGGGAGGGTGGCTGAGCGTGGGGCTGGGTGAAGGGGGGAGCTGGTCCCCGGGATTATGCCAGTAAGGTGGGTGGAGCAGGCCACTGGTCGCTCCGAGGCACGTCGCTCCTTCTGGCTCCATCAGGGACCCCTAACAAGTGTTTATCATACCTGCTTCACAGTAATTATCACTTTAGTATAATTGCTGATATACCCACAGTAAACATGAGAGTGAGGTGAGTGGTTATAAGCTAAGGAAGCGTGTGTGAGGCGGCCTTGCGGCCGACCTGCCCACCCTCGCCTCCACCTCCCCCGACTGTGTAGGAACGGTCGGCCTCCTCTTTTGTGCACTTTTGACTCAATGCTGATGAGGTTACCAGAACCGACGCACGTAGTATTTCATCACGATGACTTAAGCCTATATAGTCTCACCACTTACATAGTAAACAACCGACAAAAGGGCGAAGCTTTGTTGTAGAGCGTTAGTAAGTTAGTTAGTTAGTCTAGAGTGTGGTATACATGCAGGCAAGAAGGTCTCGGCAGAAAAAAATCTGCCTTAGTTATATTTTCACCCTTGTCGCTTTTGTCTGTAGTAACACTTCACATTGTTTATTGGTGTCTAACTTTACTTGACAAAACTATTTGGGCAAGTCATCCAAAACAAAACATGCAACAACAAAAAGTCACCTTACATTCTAGAAAAAGCTAAGCTATTCACAAAGCTATGGTTCCTGGACGACCCGCCCAAATTCTTGTACTAAAACCACCATCACGGTTTTGAACGAACTCAAAACATTGAGTCTAACAGAGATTTAAGTAGAAATGAGACAGAAATTCCTTAAATATATATATGGTACCATCTTTTTTAATGTTTACAGCGTAGGTCACTTGTTTCACATGCTGCCACAGAAGGAACCTACTACATACATTATTCTCTATATAAAAGTGTAAAAGAATGCATATGTTTGCCCTTGCTTAATGACGTCACTCACAGGAAGTTCGTCATCTTGTCCTTGAGGTGGAAGTGTTATGTAGGACGCTGCTGCAGAGCAAGGCTGCCAGCTCAGGTGTAGTCCAGGCTTCATCCTACCTCTGTAACACTCCGGCTGATTCTCGCGATAAAACCTTCAAACTTATTGAAATTTTGTGTGAGAAAGATAGCAACTGTTGAACTAACCAGAGACTCACTGACTTCATATACTCCGGTCTGTCTATATCTTAAACATTATTTTGATTCTTCTTTTTTTATAAGTCGCGTTTTCATAAATTTAAAAACCTGGCTGGCTGGAACAGCTCAATATACGTTCAAGTATTGTCGGACAAATCAAATATAAATAATAATGAAAAATTATAATAGAAAACCTGACTTTTGAGCTCCATGTGTGAGTGTGGGAGACTGAGAAAGTGTCGTCGTCATAAACAAAGATAGTGTCGGCGTTGACAGATATACGATAACTCTCTGACCTAGCAGTCAACACTCTCACACGGTACACCTTCAACTTTTCTCTGTCTTTTACAAAAATAAGTGTAACAACATCTCTTACAGCACCTAATAAATGTGAAAATTATCTCTACAAAAAAAAAGCCCTATCTTTTTACAGGCCACTAAGAGAAAATGAAAAAGGAGTGAGCTTGGCAGTTTGTTAGTGTGCCGGAGGTGTGACACACTATATCAAAATATACATTTGTCATTAAATAAAAAAAAGTTGGCTGCTGAACAGTGACAACACGGATACTGCGGATTGAAAAGTCTTAACAAAACTACTTGAGAGAAGAAAGGTAAAAAGCCTCGTCGCCCAACTCCCACAAGGATGGTGGAGCTGCACTCATAACGTTGTTGACTTTAGGGGTTACGGGGCGACACAGAATTTTTAAAATAAGATTTATAGATGGAATGGATGGTGGAGTAATGGAGCGTCTTCTGCAGACAACAACCTCACTAAATCAACAATAAATACACAATAATCCACAACCACATTTGTTCTTCCTAACCAATTAAAATTAATGACCAGAAATATGTTAAGTACCCTAGTAAAAATGTAACAAAATAATAAAGTTTGATGTGGTAACCCCGGCGGCCCGGAGGAAGGGTGGGGAGGGGGCGGCCCGCAGGCGGTAAAGTCCCCACCCGGCGGGCCGCCCACACTCACCGATTGACTGATTGGGCGGCGGGGCGCTGCAGATTAACATAAATTTTCATCTCAATCTTGTTACAACCATGCCGTCGGCGTCACATACCCAACTCATCACATAAAACGGCAGCAGAAAAATCACTAACTGAGTTTATTTGGGCTGGTTAGTGCAGCGGCCGCTCGGGCGATACACAAAAACACTAAAAAGACTAGACGGGGATGGGTGAGGGCGACGCCCCAACATATCATACACTTACAACTTAACATTACTACTCATCCCTCACTATATCTCGCCCTACTTCTTATTATAAAAATATATTATAACAAACTTATTTAATTAACATAGGGAAAATAAGTTAGCAATAAAATTAGCAACACTTATTAAGTACATACTGTTGCAGAGTTTTTGACAGCAGTAAACATAACCTTTTAAGTACAATTTGTTTCCATTCTTTGGCAAAGTTTTGGAATGTTTGTAGAACAACATATTGACTAGCAAAGATTCTGAGCTTTGATTTACTGGAATGGCAACTGATGACTAGGAATGACGTTGACCTTGACTAAGATTGATGTATTATGACTAACATAAAGAGAACAGATCGTGTGACTAGACGTGTTGACGGCGGGTGGCCGCCCGTGGCTCTCACTTATAAAACTGTAACAGTCAGCACGTGACTTACACAATAAATACCATAAAATAAATAATAAACATCAAATTGTCCTAGACTAATATGCAGTAAACTTATAACTATGACAAGTCCATCTTGGCGTGACTAGTGACCGATGCGGAATGTGCTGAGATCATATGTTGTTTGTTGGAACCTTCCCGCCCTGACCGAGCATCATCTGATGTGACCTGAAGTGACCTGTGGTGTGTGTGGGCGTGCGGGCTAGCACCGCCGCGCCCCTGACTGGGCTGCTTGCTTGTACTGTGCGGGTGGGGCGAGGCGGGTGCCAGGGGCGTGCCCTGGGGCGGCGGGCCCACTAAGGGGCGTGCCCTATTGCTGAGGATGCCCGCTGGCGCCGGTCCTGTAGCAGCTACTGGTGGGCGTGGGGCAGCGCGGCTAGTGCGGCGCCAAGTATACCAGGGGCTGCGTGGTAGGCTGTCACAAGTCGTGTTCGTCTAGGCAGTGACCCACCATGGTATTGGTCTGGCCGCTCATCTGTGGCATCTGGGACATGTGGACCACTGTACCACCAGGAGCCAACCCGCACATCTTGGACCCGCTCTCATTATCGTCCTTCCACTTGTCCATGGAGCGGCGGCGAGCGTTCATGAAGAAGTTGCCCACAGTGGAGGGCTCTAGGCCCAGCTGCCGCGCGATGGTCACCTGCATCTCCTTGCTGGGCCGTTTCGTCTCCTGCAACACAAGATATTGTTACACTACAACACTGTGCCTCATTATACTCGCTACACCTACACCACAACACTGTGCTTCCTTATACTCGCTACATGTACGCCACACCACTGTACCTCTTTATACTCGTTACACCTACACCACAACACTGTGCCTACTTATACTCGCTACACCCACACCACAACACTGTACCTCTTTATACTCGCTACACCCACACCACAACACTGTGCCTTTTTATACTCGTTACTCACTACACCTACATCACAACTATACCATTAATAACCATTTAGATATTCACATATTTTTGCACATGAGTTTTCCACAACTGAGAGATGTTCTTTTGTCTGGTTCAACACACCGGATGACGCACCGCATGTTACAGTAATTTTCCTGACAAGGCCAACACCGTGTCTCACCAACACTGCGGGGGTGATCAGCGTGGGGGTGATCAGCGCGGGAGTGATCAGCGCAGGGGTGATCAGCGCAGGAGTGATCAGCGCGGGAGTGATCAGCGCAGGGGTGATCAGCGTGGGGGTGATCAGGCATGGGGTGATCAGCGCGGGGTTGATCAGCGCGGGGTGATCAGCGTGGGGTGATCAGCGGGGTGATCAGCGTGTGGGGTGATCAGCGCGGGAGTGATCAGCATGGGGTGATCAGCGCGGGGTTGATCAGCGCGGGGTGATCAGCGTGGGGTGATGGGGGTGATCAGCATGATCAGGGGTGATCAGCGTGGGGGTGATCAGCGGGGTGGTCAACATGGGGGTGATCAGCGTGGGGTGAACAACGGGGTGATCAGTGGGGTGATTAGCGGGGTGATCAACGTGGGGGTGAACAACGTGGGGTGATCAGCGGGGTGATCAGCGTGGTGATCAGCGGGGATGATCAGCGTGGGGTGATCAGCGCAGGGGTGATCAACGCAGGGGTGATCAGCGTGGGGTGATCAACGCGGGGTGATCAGCGGGGTGATCAGCGCGGGGTGACCAGCGCGGGGGTGATCAACGTGGGGGTGATCAGCGGGGGTGATCAGGGGGTGATCAACGGGGGTGAACAACGTGGGGTGATCAGCGTGGGATCAGCGGGGTGATCAACGGGTGAACAACATGGGGTGATCAGCGTCGGTGATGATCAACGGGGTGATCAGCGTGGGGATCGTGGGGGTGATTAAATGGGGTGATCAGCGGGGGGTGATTGGTGGTGGATTAATGGGGGTGATCAGCGTGGGGTGATCAGCGTGGGGGTGATCAGCGTGGGGGTGATTAATGGGGGTGATCAGCGGGGGTGATCAGCGTGGGGTGATCAGCGGGTGGGGGTGATCAGCGGGGTGATCAGCGGGGTGATCAGCGATCAGCGGGGGTGATCAACGCGGGGTGATCAGCGGGGGTGATCAACGCGGGGTGATCAGCGGGGTGATGGTGGCGCGGGGTGATCAACGTGGGAGTGATCAGCGCGGGGTGATCAGCGTCGGGGTGAAGCGTGGGGTGATCAACGCGGGTGATCAGCGTGGGGGTGATCGCGGTGATCAGCGTGGGGTGATCAGCGCGGGGGTGACCAGCGCGGGGTGATCAACGTGGGAGTGATCAGCGCGGGGGTGACCAGCGCGGGGGTGATCAACGTGGGGGTGATCAGCGCGGGGGTGATCAGCGCGGGCAGTTGAGAGTACAACTGGACGTGTATCACTAACGCGATCATCATATATCTAAGATAACGGCTTATGTCTACCAACACTACAACAAACCTTCTTAGTTATCACAAATTAAGTTCTCTAATGACGGTGACTAAATTCTGTATCTTATTACATCATACACGCTTCTACCCAACGATGTATGTATGTACAGTATGTATGTATACCGTAGTGCAATACATCGCACTTTATCTTATTTATTTTGTCAACCAAATCTGTACATCCAGTTAAGGTGGAAGGCTGGGGGCATTAGTGAAGGAAGACCTTAGTGAGGTATTTGAACTGGAGGAGGACGGCGCCCTTGAGCCTTGGTGTGGACCCCGGCCCCTGCGTCACCGTCTCCCTCACACAGAAAGAAAGCCAGGCTGAGGGCACGGCGCGGCCTGCATACACGTCTCTCTCTTTAATTATGGCTCTGAGGCCGGCCAGCCGAGCACCCTCATCGAACAAGACACTCATTAATTTGTGAAAGAGAGTCGACCCTTCAAGAGCTCTTCCCGCTCTCTCTCAAGCGCCCCGCCCCGTTTTCTGTAAGCGCCATATTGTTTGGTTTTTGGCAGTGTTTTGTATTTTTTTTTATACACTGGCCAATGAGTCAAGATGGTGTGGTGTATTGTCCCCACCAGGTGACCCCGGGGACTCCTTCACATCAAAGAGGACAGGTAGGAAGGTGGCAGGTGTGGGGAGGTGAGTGGTGGTGTGGGGGACGTCACTCTACCTCCCCTCCCCCCTGACACACACACACACACACCTGGTCGTCTCACCTTTAGTTAGTGGCAAATGATCCCATCAATTACTTCCAGTGACCAAGGACGCTGCGGAAGCTTCTTGTAAGAAAATTTTCAGAAATCCCACAGGCAGGAAGACATCTGAAGGCTGGAGTAATAACACTTCAGATAGCGAAGACTCCCCCACCCAACCCACCCCCCTCCCGGCCCTCAGCCTCTCCGGGTCATCCTGAGTGAGATGCCTCATTATCATCCGCCACTTAGACTGGTAGGCAGAAATAACGAAATATTACTGAGGTTACATGTGCTGCCTCCCGCTAACTCCCACACACACTCTTACCGTGCTGCCTCCCGCTAACTCCTACACACACTCTTACCGTGCTGCCTCCCCGCTAACGCCTACAACCTGCCTCCCGCTAACTCCCACACACACTCTACCGTGCTGCCTCCCGCTAACTCCCACACACTCTTACCGTGCTGCCTCCCCACTCTTAACTCCTAACACACACTTACCGTGCTGCCTCCCACTAACTCCCTACACACACTCTTACCGTGCTGCTTCCCTAACTCCTACACACACTCTTACCGTGCTGCCTCCCTAACTCCTACACACACTCTTACCGTGCTGCTTCCTTTAACTCCCCACACACACTCTTCCGTGCTGCCTCCCACTAACTGCCTCCCACTAACTCCCTACACACCTCTTACCGTGCTGCCTCCCCTAACTCCCTACACACTCTTACCGTGCTGCACTCCACTAACTCCTACACACCTCTTACCGTGCTGCCTCCCACTAACTCCTACACACACTCTTACCGTGCTGCCTACTCCTACACACACTCTTACCGTCTGCTTCCTCAACTCCCACACACACTCTTACCGTGCTGCCTCCCACTAACTCCTACACACACTCTTACCGTGCTGCCTCCCACCTGCTCCTACACACACTCTTACCTGCTGCTTCCTGCCAACTCCCCACACACACTCTTACCGTGCTGCCTCCACTAACTCCCTACACACACTTACCTTACCGTGCTGCCTCACACTAACCCTACACACACCTACCGTGCTGCCTCCCACTAACTCCCACACACACTCTACCGTGCTGCCTCCCCACTAACTCCTACACACACTCTACCGTGCTGCCTCCCACTAACTCCCTACACACACTCTTACCGTGCGTGCCTCCCGCTAACTCCCACACACTCTTACCGTGCTGCCTACCACACTCACTCCCACTAACTCCTACACACACTCTTACCGTGCTGCCTCCCACTAACTCCTACACACACTCTTACGTGCTGCCTCACACTCTTATGTGCTGCCTAACCTACACACACTCTTACCGTGCTGCCTCCCACTAACTCCTACACACACTCTACCGTGCTGCCTCACTAACTCCCCACACACTCTTACCGTGCTGCCTCCCACTAACTCCTACACACACTCTTACCGTGCTGCCTCCCCTCCTACACTCTTGCTGCCTCCCACTAACTCCTACACACACTCTTACCGTGCTGCCTCCCACTAACTCCTACACACACTCTTACCGTGCTGCCTCCCACTAACTCCTACACACACTCTTACCGTGCTGCCTCCCGCTAACTCCTACACACACTCTTACCGTGCTGCCTCCCACTAACTCCTACACACACTCTTACCGTGCTGCCTCCCGCTAACTCCCACACACTCTTACCGTGCTGCCTCCCACTAACTCCTACACACACTCTTATCGTGCTGCCTCCCACTAACTCCTACACACACTCTTACCGTGCTGCCTCCCGCTAACTCCTACACACACTCTTACCGCTATAACCTTCTCTAATAATTGTTGCCCCTCGTGTTAGAGGATGGCCGGCCCGAGAGCCACCTAGGTGTAGAAGCTGTCGCCAGCACAACAGCTACACCCTAAGCTAACGAGCTGTACGACACAGTGTCTAGGGATAATCCGAAAAGACCGAATATCTCGCCAACTGCACTGGCTAACCATTGCCCCGGAACGCAATCCACAAATCTATTAACATCCAGGGTCGCCAATTACTGTTGGGTAGACACAGGTAAATGACGGAAAGAAACTTGCCCATAGTTTTATTATGCCCGGGGATCGAACCCGGGTCTACTCGCTTGTAAGGCGAGCACACTCTTAGCACTCACTAACACCACCTCCTACACGCACTCTTACCACTCACTAGCACCACCTCCTACACACACTCTTACCACTCACTAGCACCACCTCCTACACGCACACTTACCACTCACTAGCACCACCTCCTACACGCACTCTTACCACTCACTAGCACCACCTCCTACACACACTCATACCACCAACATCACCTCTCAACCTCCTACACGCACTCTTACCTTCACAGAATAAGTGTTAGATAATAAAATGTGGCACGGTGTACGACACGATTTTCTGCTGACTTCAGTGGTCTTGGGTGACATTTCCGGCATCACAGATATAAAAGTGTTAATGTGTCATATGTCATATTCCCATGTAGCATCTTCTATCTTCTCCTGCATACCTAAAAATGTTGAAGGGGAAGGTGAAGGGACTTACCCCACCTAATCCCCCCCAGTTTATTTTTTCACTTAAAAAATCAGAACGTGACATTTCCCCTCCCCCTCCTCTGGGTCAACCCGCGGGGCTATTATTTTCTAATGATATTGATAACCCGGTCAACAGTAGTAGTAGCGGGGAGCAAATGGGTTTTAGGTATCGGAAACCAATAGAGCGAGAATCCAGGACCGACCCCGGAGGCTGACCCTTACTGGCCATTAGTCACAATAAATTCTTGATGGAAAACCTTATCACAGTCTTAGTGGTGAGACGCGGTGTCTTAGCCTCCACACACACTTAAACCTACAAACTGAACACCATACTTTTCTTTTTACCATCGTGTCCGTTTGGAGGTTTTGTTTGGCAATGAGTAAAAGTGAGAAGCTTTGGTTGGTCCTCACTCAGAGCAGCTGTGGCCGCCCACGCACCCCCCCCCCCTCCTCCCCACCACCACCTTAAATACAACCGTTTTTTCACCTACAGTTTTCCTCAAAGTTGGGTAAAATTTTCAGTTTTTATCCAGGCCATTAGCGCCATATTTTTTCGCATCATCTTCACCTGATAGCGAAGACTCATTAACTGATCCAACTGAGGCATGTACCGCCCAGGTCACCCACCCACGTGATGTACACGCCACCACCCACTACCACCATCTGGGTCTACACCACCACTACCACCATCTGGGTCTACACCACCACTACCACCATCTGGGTCTACACCACCACTACCACCATCTGGGTCTACACCACCCACTACCACCATCTGGGTCTACACCACCACTACCACCATCTGGGTCTACACCACCACTACCACCATCTGGGTCTACACCACCATCTATAACCCTGTACTCTCACTGGCGTTATGGTAACTAATTAGGCCAGTATGACAATTACATATTTATATATCTAAATAAAACAAGATATTACTATTATTGCTATTACTACTACTAATGATAATATAAACAATATATTATTATTATTATTATTATTATTATTATTATTATTATTATCATTATTATTATTATTACAATTGTTATTATTATTATTATTGCAATTACTACTATATTATTACAATTATTATTATTATTATTATTATTATTATTATTATTATTATTATTAAAATTACTACTATTGCTACTATTATTATTAAATTATTATTATTATTATTATTATTATTATTATTATTATTATTATTATTATTATTATTATTATTATTAAAATTACTACTATTACTACTATTATTATTAAATTATTATTATTATTATTATTATTATTATTATTAAAATTACTACTATTACTACTATTATTATTATTACAATTATTATTATTATTATTATTATTATTATTATTATTATTAAAATTACTACTATTACTACTATTATTATTATTACAATTATTATTATTATTATCATTAACCTTAATAACGGGGGTCACTAACAGCATGCAGTGACTCACCTTAAAAATAGCTTGCAGTGTACGACGCTGCAAGTCCGTGAAAACTAGTCGTGGCTTCTTGGGCGCAGGCTGCTGGTCTGGGTGGCTTTGTTGCTCCTCTTTCCTTTTGCAGGCTGTGGAGAGATGAGGTTTTGAGTGAGGTGGTCATGAGGGAGTGAGGAAGGCTGTGGAGAGATGAGGTGGTGAGTGAGGTGGTCATGAGGGAGTGAGGAAGGCTGTGGAGAGATGAGGTGGTCATGAGGGAGTGTACAGTACATTATATAGTACAGTAATAATTGCATATGTATACAAAACTCATCGTGGATAATTATACTTAACATACAATATTATAATAAGTCTTACTAAACAAATTATTATTATTACCTAAAACTGAAGCTTATTACAAAAATATTAGTAGTAAGACAAGCTGTTACTTTCCTTATACCAGTACATCTTCGCCTAGCTCAGGTTAAGTCTTTATGTATATATTTCTCCTATCACCGTGTGCGTATATATGTATACACACATTAGACACACACACACACACATCGTGAACCTCGTCTCAAATAAAACAAATACTATATGAAATAATTTACATTAAGTTATAATAACAAAAATAAATAGTTATCCTTAGTTGGCACAAATCTCATTGAAGATTTAATAGACGATTATCACTATTTGGGCCAGTGTTGGCCAGGTGGCTTGATCGGTGTTGGCCAGGTGGCTTGATCGGTGTTGGTCAGGAGGCTGGCCCAGTGTTGGCCAGGTGGCTTGATCGGTGTTGGTCAGGAGGCTGGCCCAGTGTTGACCAGGAGGCTGGCCCAGTGTTGGCCAGGTGGCTGGCCCAGTGTTGACCAGGAGGCTGGCCCAGTGTTGGCCAGGTGGCTTGATCGGTGTTGGTCAGGAGGCTGGCCCAGTGTTGACCAGGAGGCTGGCCCAGTGTTGGCCAGGTGGCTTGATCAGTGTTGGTCAGAGCTGGCCAGTGTTGAGGGCTGGCCCAGTATTGTCAGGAGGCTGGCAGTGTTGGCCAGGAGGCTTGACCAGTGTTGGCCAGGTGGCTGGACCAGTGTTGGCCAGGAGGCTGGCCCAGTGTTGGCCAGGTGGCTTGATGGTGTTGGTCAGGAGGCTGGCCCAGTGTTGACCAGGAGGCTGGCCCAGTGTTGGCCAGGTGGCTGGCCCAGTGTTGACAGGAGGCTGGCCCAGTGTTGGCCAGGTGGCTTGATCGGTGTTGGTCAGGAGGCTGGCCCAGTGTTGGCCAGGAGGCTGGCCCAGTGTTGGCCAGGAGGCTGGCCAGTGTTGACCAGGAGGCCGGCAGTGTTGGCCAGGTGGCTTGATCGGTGTTGGTCAGGTGGCTGGCCCAGTGTTGGCCAGGAGGCTGGCCCAGTGTTGACCAGGAGGCTGGCCCAGTGTTGGCCAGGAGGCTGGCCAGTGTTGACCAGGAGGCTGGCCCAGTGTTGGTCAGGAGGCTGGCCCAGTGTTGACCAGGAGGCTGGCCCAGTGTTGGTCAGGGAGGCTGGCCCAGTGTTGGTCAGGAGGCTGGCCCAGTGTTGGTCAGGAGGCTGGCCCAGTGTTGGTCAGGAGGCTGGCCCAGTGTTGGTCAGGAGGCTGGCCCAGTGTTGGTCAGGAGGCTGGCCCAGTGTTGGTCAGGAGGCTGGCCCAGTGTTGGTCAGGAGGCTGGCCAAGTGTTGGCCAGGAGATTGGCCCAGTGAATACTTCCTTTTCTTACCCTGACTCAGCTTACGAATAAACCGCTTCGAATACAGCAGTAACTTCATCAGCTTCATCACCAGCTTCACCTTCAGCTCCATCACCAACGTCACCTTCAACTTCACTGTTTCATCACCAGCTTCACTGTTTCATCACCAGCTTCAGCTTCATCTCTCCTTCATCCACCAGCTTCACCCTCAGCTTCACTCCTCGGCTTCACCCTCCAGCATCATCAGCTTCTGCCCTCAGCTTCACTATCAGCTTCCTCTCAGCTTCACCCCCAGCATTATCATCAGCTTCACCCTCAGCTTCCACCTTCAGCTTCTCTCTCAGCTTCACCCCTAGCATCATCATCAGCTTCATCATCAACTTCACCTTCACTCCTCCAGCTTCATTAGCTTGCCTCAGCTTCATCATCCAGCTTCACCCTCAGCTTTATCATCAGCTTCACCTTCAGCTTCTCTCTCCAGCTTCACCCCAGCACATCATCATCAACTTCATCATCAGCTTCACCTTCACTCTCAACTTCATCATCAGCTTCACCCTCAGCTTCATCCATCAGCTTCACCCTCAGCTTTATCATCAGCTTCACCCTCAGCTTCACCTTCAACTTCACTCTCAGCTTCAGCTTCGTCATCAGCTTTCATCTTCCAGCTTCATCATCAGCTTCACTCTCAGCTTCATCATGGCTTCCTCCTCCAGCTTCATCATCAAAGCATACTCTCAGCTTCATCATCAGCTTCACTCTCAGCTTCATCAGCTTCACTCTCAGCTTCATCATCCGGCTTCTACCCCTCAGCTTCATCATCAGCTTCTCACCCCTCAAAGCTTTGTCATCAGCTTCACCCCTCCAGCTTCGCTTATTAGCTTCACTCTCAGCTTCACCCTCAGCTTCAGCTTCATCATCCTTCACTTCAACTTCATCACCAGCTTCACTCTCAGCTTCATCATCAGCTTCACTCTCAGCTTCATCATCAGCTTCACTCTCAGCTTCATCATCAGCTTCACTCTCAGCTTCATCACCAGCTTCACCCTCAGCTTCATCACCAGCTTCACTCTCAGCTTCATCACCAGCTTCACTCTCAGCTTCATCACCAGCTTCACCCTCAGCTTCATCATCAGCTTCACCCTCAGCTTCATCATCAGCGCTTCTCTTCTCCCGTCGTGTTTCTTTTCTGGCCAAGTTCCTGTAGTGGTGGAGACGAGGTCGGCAGCGGCAGGGGTGACGGAGGCCTCAGCAGAAGGAGTAGCGGCGCCGGTGTCAGCAGAAGTAGTGGCGGCGTCAGCAGCAGCGGCATAAGTGTCTGGATAAGTAGCAGTAGGTAGCGTCAGCAGAAAAAAAATAGGGGGCATCTTTGGTAGCGGCGGCACAACAGCGGCACAAACAACGGCGGCGGCGGCTGCGGCGGCGGCGGCTGCGGCGGCGGCGATGGCGAGCAAAAATGCATTTGTTAATCAGATTAGCAGCGGGCGGGGCATTAATGAGATATGATATAAGAAGCGTAATTATTCTGGTGCACGGAAGGCCCACCAGCCTCGGGTATACAGCCAGCGAATAACAATAAACCACCTCTTGATTTACCCGCCCGCAATAACCAATTGATTGCCGCCAAAAAGGAGAAAAAAAAAGCGGGAAAATTCACGGAGGATGGAGGATGTATTTAAGGGAAGATGTGCAGTTTATCTATGTTGGGCTCATTATCACCCGCCGGCCACCCAGTTAAGAAATGTACACAGAGGAATCTTCAATAATTTAATGAGAGGGATGTTTACGATGAGGGAGGGAGGGAGGGAGGGAGGGAGGAGTATTAGGACGGTCAAGACGGAGGGGAGGAGCGCCCAGCCCTCCTCCTCCACATTACTCTCAACACCCCTGGGTTTTTTTTCCTTTAAGCTAAAATCGCCAGTGTTCGTCGCGTCGCCAGAACTGTTAATAGAATATTAAGGCAGAAAGATTGCAAGAGAAAATCGACACAAAAATTGCACATCTACAGAAAAAAAAAGAAGAAAAAACGTACGAAAACAGCAGACAATTATAGGTTAGGAATAGCAGATGCTGGCGGTACATTGTGTTCGTACGTCGACATTGTTTCGTGGTGTGAAAGGCTTGCCACGTTGCTCTCAATACACGACCCACCATCATTTTTTCCACGCCTATTCACCCATTTTCCAATCACTGTGGACTACACAAAGCCAAAACAGACCTGAAGATACAAAAGATAGCCGAGGCCAGAGCGGGGAAAAAAAGTGAAAAATATAAGATGATGCGAAAATGAGTAGGAAAGAGTAAGGGAGCGGCGCCACAGCCTCACACCTACCACCAACAATGAGGACGATGCGTGTTCTGCCTCTGTTGATTATTTCCCGCCACGTAAAATGAGGTGTGTCTTGATTTTTACGGTGTCTGACGTTGGCCAGTCCATGCTGGTGGTGGTGGTGCTGGTGGTGGAGATGTTGGTGATGTGGTGGTGGTAGTGGTGTTGGTGATGGTGGTCGTAGTGGTGTTGGTGATGGTGATGGTGGTGGTGGTGGTGGTGGTAGTGGTGTTGGTGATGGTGGTAGTGGTGCTGGTGGTGGTAGTGGTGTTGGTGGTGGAGGTGTTGGTGATGTGGTGGTGGTGGTAGTGGTAGTGGTATTGAAGGTGGTGGTGATGGTAGTGGTGGTGACGGTGTGGTGGTAATGGTAGGGGTGGTAGTGATGGTGGTGGTGATAGTGATGAAGGTGGTGGTAGTGGTCGGGGTGGTAGTAGTGGTGGTAGACGTGATAATGATAACAGCAGCAGCAGCTAAGTGAACACAGTAGTTAAGTCTTCCTTCAACACTACAGAATCAAAACCGTAATCATCGCGCCTTTAAAAGTATTACACTAATAACCTGTTCTGAAATTACCCTGACCGCCAACTGTCTATTAACACGCTAATATTCCTTCCCGTGTGAACTGAGCTGAGTAATGAATAACATGTGGGAGGGGGGATCAGTATTTGGTGGCAGGTGGTGGCAGGTGGCAGGGCGGCAGGTGGTGGCAGGTGGTGGCAAGAGGCAGCAGGCGGCGGCAGGTGGTGGCAGGCGGCGGCTTGGTGAGGAAGGAGAGGCCCACCTACCAATACGTACCTGATGAAGGCTTTAAACACTCATTAAAGATGTCAGGGATCGTTTAGCAAGAGGCCGCTGTGGTGTACTCGGCCTCCAGGACCTCCACAGTGGTGTACCTGGACTCCAGGACCTTCACAGTGGTGTACTCGGACTCCAGGACCTTCACAGTGGCGTAGTCGGCCTCCAAGACCTCCACAGGTGTACTCGGCCTCCAGGACCTTCACAGTGGTGTACTCGGACTCCGTGGCCTCCACAGTGGCGTAGTCGGCCTCCACAGTGGTGTAATCGGCATACAGGACCACCACATTGATGTATTCGGCCTCCAGGACCTCCACAACAGTGAAGGAAGGAAAGAGAGATAACACATTTCCTGAAGGAGAGGTCACTCATGTGTTTGGGCTCCCTTTGCATTCACTTCTTCTCCACTCTTCTAAGGACCATTTCTCCTCTTTCTACCTTCTTCTTCCTTCTTCCCTACTCTTCCTTCTTTCTTCCCGTTTCCATCCCCAAGAATTACCTCTCCCTTCCCCCTCTCCTCCTGCCCCACGCCACGCCCGCACAGTTTTGTTATGAAGGCCTGGAGGAAGAGGAGGAGGAGGAGGAGTTGAGTCGTGTTGTGGATGTTATTTGTGAGTGTGGGCGGCGGGGATGGTCGCCTCGCCTGAGGGCCAGCCATTACCCGCCGCCCTCTCGGTGTCGTGGTCTCCGCTGCTGGACGATTGTGTCAAACTTTACCGCTGGCCGCCCTCTTCCCCTCCCACCTGATCCTCTCTTTACACATTAATTTGCGAGTGTTATTATTACGCGTGCGTGAAGGGGGTGATTGGGGAGGGTGTGCCCGCGTCAGAACGCTGCCGCACCTTAGTGCTCGTTCACACTCAAATACCTTCTTTAACGTGTGTAGTCTTGTCTGCTGTATACACACACACATACACACACACACACACAAATGCTTTGCTTTGTCTCCAAACCGCCACATACGTACCTGTACATACGCCTACTGTGTGTTTACAAAGGTACTCATACCCGGCGCTGTTTATAAACAAACCCCCCGGAGAGGCACAGTACACCTAACATGATTAAACCAACATTTTTACGCAAGCAACGAAAATAAAATGATGAAAAGGCGACAACAACAACATAAGCGACCCAGTCTCATTCCAGCTTGATTATGTAACACGTCAGGTCATTAAGCAGAGAGGCCTTGTGGCACCATGTGGTACTGTTACCCAGGTGAGGTCGTAGATGGAGTGTGGCACCGTATGGCACTGTTACCCAGGTGAGATCATAGAATGTGACACTGTATGGCACTGTTACCCAGGTGAGATCGTAGAGGGAATGTGGCACTGTATGGCATTATGCTACCCAGGTACTAAACGAAGAGGCCGTGGCGGGAGTGCGCTACCCAGGTATTACACGGTAACCATTCTATTTGTTCTTATTGAAACATGTTTACATAAATCCTCCCCGGGCCGCTCATTTATATGCATATACCGGGCCTATATATCTCACCAAGAGGCACTTTTATGTGGAGGGTATCTGCCTCCCTCCTCCTTCACTCCCTCCTTCCTTCAATTCTTCCTTACTCTCCCTCTTTCTCCTTCTTTCCTTCCTTAATCCATGCCTTCCTCCCTCCCTCCTTCTCTCCTCTTCCTTCAATCCGTTCCTTCTTCCTTCCGATCCTCTACTTCCTTAAACAGACTGTAGTGCGAGTCATACTAGTGTGAGTCTTACTAGTGTGAGGACGTGTAGTGAGTCTTACTAGTGTGAGGACGTGTAGTGTGAGGACGTGTAGTGTGAGTCTTACTAGTGTGAGGACGTGTAGTGCGAGTCATACTAGTGTGAGTCTTACTAGTGTGAGTCTTACTAGTGTGAGTCTTACTAGTGATCTTACTAGTGAGACGACGTGTAGTGTGAGTCTTACTGAGGCGTGTAGTGTGGTCTTACTAGTGTGAGGACGTGTAGTGTGGACGTGTAGTGTGAGTCTTAGTGTGAGGCGTGTGGTGCAGGTCATACTAGTGTGAGTCTTACTAGTGTGAGGACGTGTAGTGTGATCTCTAGTGTGAGGACGTGTGTGTGAGGACGTGTAGTGCAGAGTCATACTAGTGTGAGTCTTACTAGTGTGAGGACGTGTAGTGTGAGTCTTACTAGTGTGAGGACGTGTAGTGTGAGTCTTACTAGTGTGAGGACGTGTAGTGTGAGTCTTACTAGTGTGGACGTGTAGTGTGGTCTGGTGTGAGGACGTGTAGTGAGTCTTACTAGTGTGAGGACGTGTAGTGAGAGTCTTACTAGTGAGAGGACGTGTAGTGTGAGTCTTACTAGAGAGGACGTGTGGTGAGTCTTACTAGAGAGAGGACGTGTAGTGTGAGTCTTACTAGAGAGAGGACGTGTAGTGGGTCTTACTAGAGGACGTGTAGTGAGTCTTCGTGTGAGGACGTGTAGTGTGAGTCTTACTAGAGACGTGAGATGCTTACTAGAGAGGACGTGTAGTGAGTCTTACTAGTGTGAGGACGTGTAGTGTGAGTCTTACTGGTGAGGACGTGTAGTGTGAATCTTACTAGAGAGAGGACGTGTAGTGTGAGTCTTACTAGAGAGGACGTGTAGTGTGAATCTTACTAGTGAGAGGACGTGTAGTGTGAATCTTATTAGAGGACGTGTAGTGTGAGTCTTACTAGAGAGAGGACGTGTAGTGTGAATCTTACTAGAGAGAGGACGTGTAGTGTGAGTCTTACTAGAGAGAGGACGTGTAGTGTGAGTCTTTAGAGAGAGGACGTGTAGTGTGAATCTTACTAGAGAGAGGACGTGTAGTGTGAATCTTACTAGAGAGGACGTGTAGTGTGAATCTTACTGAGAGAGAGGACGTGTAGTGTGGTCTTACTAGAGAGAGGACGTGTAGTGTGAGTCTTACTAGAGAGGACGTGTAGTGTGAATCTAACTGAGAGAGAGGACGTGTAGTGTGAGTCTTACTAGAGAGAGGACGTGTAGTGTGAGTCTTACTAGAGAGGACGTGTAGTGTGAATCTTACTAGAGAGAGGACGTGTAGTGTGAGTCTTACTAGAGAGAGGACGTGTGGTGTGTCTTACTAGAGAGAGGACGTGTAGTGTGAGTCTTACTGGTGTGAGGACGTGTAGTGTGAGTCTTACTAGTGAGAGGACGTGTAGTGTGAGTCTTACTAGAGAGAGGACGTGTAGTGAGTCTTACTGGTGAGGACGTGTAGTGGTCTTACTAGTGAGAGGACGTGTAGTGTGAGTCTTACTAGTGAGAGGACGTGTAGTGTGAGTCTTACTAGTGAGAGGACGTGTAGTGAGTCTTACTAGTGTGAGGACGTGTAGTGAATCTTACTAGAGAGAGGACGTGTAGTGTGAGTCTTACTAGAGAGAGGACGTGTAGTGAGTCTTACTAGTGTGAGGACGTGTAGTGTGAGTCTTACTAGTGAGAGGACGTGTGTGTGAGTCTTACTAGTGAGGGACGTGTAGTGTGAGTCTTACTAGTGAGAGGACGTGTAGTGTGAGTCTTACTAGTGAGAGGACGTGTGGTGAGTCTTACTAGTGTGAGGACGTGTAGTGTGAATCTTACTAGAAAGAGGACGTGTAGTGTGAGTCTTACTAGAGAGGACGTGTAGTGAGTCTTACTAGTGTGAGGACGTGTAGTGTGAGTCTTACTAGTGAGAGGACGTGTAGTGTGAGTCTTACTAGTGAGAGGACGTGTGTGTGAGTCTTACTAGTGAGGGACGTGTAGTGTGAGTCTAACTAGTGAGAGGACGTGTAGTGTGTCTTAGTAGTGTGAGGACGTGTAGTGTGAGTCTTACTAGAGGACGTGTAGTGTGTCTTACTAGAAAGAGGACGTGTAGTGTGAGTCTTACTAGTGAGAGGACGTGTAGTGTGAGTCTTACTAGTGAGAGGACGTGTAGTGTGGTCTTACTAGAGAGAGAGGACGTGTAGTGTGAGTCTTACTAGAGAGAGGACGTGTAGTGTGAGTCTTACTAGAGAGGGACGTGTAGTGTGAGTCTTACTAGTGAGAGGACGTGTAGTGTGTCTTACTAGTGTGAGGACGTGTAGTGTGAGTCTTACTAGTGAGAGGACGTGTGAGTGAGTCTTACTAGTGAGAGGACGTGTAGTGTGAGTCTTACTAGAGAGAGGATGTGTAGTGTGAGTCTTACTAGAGAGGACGTGTAGTGTGAGTCTTACTGTGTGAGGACGTGTAGTGTGAGTCTTACTAGTGAGAGGACGTGTAGTGTGAGTCTTACTAGTGAGAGGACGTGTAGTGTGAGTCTTACTAGTGAGAGGACGTGTAGTGTGAGTCTTACTAGAGAGGACGTGTAGTGTGGAGTCTTACTAGTGAGAGACGTGTAGTGTGAGTCTTACTAGTGAGAGGACGTGTAGTGTGAGTCTTACTAGAGAGAGGACGTGTGGTGTGGTCTTACTAGTGTGAGGACGTGTAGTGTGAGTCTTACTAGAGAGAGGACGTGTAGTGTGAGTCTTATTGGAGAGGACGTGTAGTGTGAGTCTTACTAGTGTGAGGACGTGTGGTGTAGTCTTACTAGAGAGAGGACGTGTAGTGTGAGTCTTACTAGAGAGGACGGATGTAGTGAGTCTTATTGAGAGAGGACGTGTAGTGTGAGTCTTACTAGTGTGAGAACGTGTAGTGTGAGTCTTACTAGAGAGAGGACGTGTAGTGTGAGTCTTACTAGAGAGAGGACGTGTAGTGGTCTTACTAGTGTGAGGACGTGTAGTGTGAGTCTTACTAGAGTGAGGACGTGTAGTGAGTCTTACTAGAGAGAGGACGTGTAGTGTGAGTCTTACTAGAGAGACGTGTAGTGAGTCTTACTAGAGAGGACGTGTAGTGTGAGTCTTACTAGAGAGAGGACGTGTAGTGTGAGTCTTACTAGAGAGAGGACGTGTAGTGAGTGGCGCTCAAGCTGCCATAACAGTGAAGCAGTGACCTCCCCATGACTGACCTCCCCACATGCTGGCCTCCCCAAATGACTGGCCTCCCCACATGACTGACCTCCCCACATGACTGACCTCCACACATGACTGACCTCCCCACATGACTGGCCTCACACATGACTGACCTCCCACATGACTGACCTCCCATGACTGGCCTCCCCACATGACTGGCTTCCCACATGACTGACCTCCACACATGACCGGCCTCCACACATGACTGATCTCCACACATGACTGACCTCCACATGACCGACCTCCACACATGACTGACCTCCCCACATGACTGACCTCCCACATGACTGGCCTCCCCAGACTGGCCTCCACACATGACTGCACCTCCACATGACTGACCTCCACATGACTCACCTCCACATGACTGACCTCTACACATGACTGGCCTCACACATGACTAACCTCTACACATGACTGGCCTCCACAGACTGACTGACCTCCACACATGACTGACCTCCACCTGAGCCTCCACATGACTGACCTCCCCAAATGACTGGCCTCCACACATGACTGACCTCCCACATGACTGGCCTCCCCACGACTGGCCTCCACATGACCTCCACACATGACTGACCTCCACACATGACTGATCTCCACACTGACGACCTCCCACACATGACTGACCTCCACACATGACTGACCTCCCACATGACTGACCTCCCACTGACTGGCCTCCCCAAATGACTGGCCTCCACACATGACTGACCTCCACATATGACTGACCTCCACACATGACCGAGCCTCCACACATGACTGACCTCACACGCTGACCTCCACACATGACGGCCTCCACACGATGGCCTCCACATGACTGACTCCACACATGACCTCCACATGACTGACCTCCACACATGACTGACCTCCACACATGACTGACCTCCACACATGACGGCCTCCACACATGACTAACCTCCACACATGACTGGCTCCACACATGACCTCCACACATGACGACCTCCACACATGACTGACCTCCATGACTAACCTCCAGACATGACTGGCCTCCACACATGACCGGCCTCCACACATGACTGACCTCACACATGACTGACCTCCCACACATGACTGACCTCCCACATGACCAGCCTCCACACATGACTGGCCTCCACCTGGCCTCCACATGACTAACCTCCACACATGGACTGGCCTCCACACATGACTAACCTCCACATGACTGACCTCCACAGCAGCTGACCTCCACACATGACTAACCTCCCACACATGACTAACCTTCCACACATGACTGGCCTCCACACATGACTGACCTCCACACATGACTGGCCTCCACACATGACTGACCTCCACATGACTAACCTCCAGACATGACTGACCTCCACACATGACTGACCTCCACATGACTGACCTCCACACATGACGTCCTCCACACATGACACCTCCACACATGACTGGCCTCCACATGACTGGCCTCCACACATGACTAACCTCTACACATGACTGGCCTCACACATGACTACCTCTACACATGACTGGCCTCACACATGACTAACCTCCACACATGACTGGCCTCCTGACTAACCTCCACACATGACTGGCCTCCACACATGACTAACCTCTACCTGACTGGCCTCCACACGCACTAACCTCACACATGACTGGCCTCCACATGACTGGCCTCCACACATGACTAACCTCTACATGGCCTCCACACATGACTGACCTCCACACATGACTGACCTCCACATGACTGGCCTCCACAGAACTGACCTCTACACATGACTGGCCTCCACACATGACTGGCCTCACACGCACTGGCCTCCACACATGACTAACCTCTACACATGACTGGCCTCCACATGACCAGCCTCCTGACTGACCTCCACACATGACTGGCCTCCCACACAGGGCAGCCTCTACACACTATTCTTATCGTTGACAATATCTCCTCAATTACATAATTACTGTACAAATAAATGTGTTTTGTTATCTCAGCCGCCCCTACCACCACCACTACCACCACCACCACCACCACCCTACCACCACCACCCTACTACCACTACCACCACCACCACGACCACCATCCAACATCACTACCACCACTCCCCACCACTATCACTACTACCACCTACCACCACCACTACCACCACCACTACCACCACCACTACCACTACCACCACCACCACCACCGACCACCACCGACCACCACCACTACCACCACCACACCACCAACACCACCACTACCACCGACCACCACCACCACCACCACCACCACCACCACCACCACACTACCACTACCACCACCACCACCACCACCACCACCACCGACCACCACCACTACCACCACTACCACCACTACCCACTACCACTACCACTACCACCACCACCATCACACCACCACCACCATCACTACACTACCACCACCACCACCACCACCACCACCACCACCACCGACCACCATCACCACATCCTACCACCACTACCCACCACCACCACTACCACTACCACCACCACCACCACCACCACCACCTACCACTACACTACCACTACCACCACCAACACCACCACCACCACCACCACCACTACCACTACCACCACCACCACTAGCACCACCATCACCACCACCAAGTTTGATACATTACACTCGATTATGTTAATGACTTTCCGATGGTGTCACTATGATAAGTGAAGTTGGCCAGTTATATGTACTGCCCACTACTGGTACTGTCTTAGTTGATGGCACTCTTCCTCAGGTGGCACTGCCCGCCACTAGGCTGGGGGTTATACACGGCAGCATAGAGCCCTGGTCACACTGAGCTACACGACAGCCCTCAAGATGGAACAAAACTGTAGAGTCTTGTCAATAGAGTTGTTGAGCTCTGTAACTGTATGTAGGAGGGGAGGAGAGAGGAGGGAAGATGGGAGGGAGGGAGGGATGGAGGGAGGGACTGTGGTTGAGGGAGGGAGGAGGAGAGGAACATGGGGTGAAGCTGTGTTGGGGTGAGGCTAGCCAGCTGCCACCACGAGTTTTAGCGTATCTCTGAGACACACGTGAGAACCCTCCCTGATGCTCCCTCCTCCCTTACCTCCCTCACCTCCCTTTTTCGCTCCCTCCCTCTCACCCTCACCCACCTCCCTCTCTCACCCTTCACCTCCCTCCCTCCCTGATACTCCCACCCTCTCTCCCTCACCTCCACCCCTCTCTCCCTCACCTCCCTCTCTCTCTTCCTACTGCTCCCACCCTCTCCTCCCTTCCTCATACCCCCACCTTCACTTCTCTCCCTGCCTCCCTGATACTCCCATCCTCACCCACTTACCTTATGCTCCTACCCCTCCTTCTCCCTGACACACGAAACTGTACTCTCCCTTACTAGCAGGAGACGGGGTGGGGTGGAGCTACAGCATGGCTCTAGAGGAAGGGTAGAGTCAACTGTACAGGGCGTGAAGGGTAGAGTCAACTGTACGGGACGTGAAGGGTAGAGTCAACTGTACAGGGGCGTGGGTGAGTCAACTGTACAGGGCGTGAAGGGTAGAGTCAACCATGGGGCGTGAAGGGTAGAGTCAACTATACAGGGCGTGAAGGGTAGAGTCAACTGTACAGGGCGTGAGGTGGGAGAGTCAACTGTGCAGGGGCTGAAGGGTACAGTCAACTGTACGGGGCGTGAAGGTACAGTCAACTGTACCGGGGCGTGAAGGGTAGTTACTCTCAGGGCGGGGGCAGTGACGGGGTGTGGGCGGTGACGAGGGTGTGGGCAGTGACAGGTGTGGGCGGTGACAGGGGTGTGGGAGGAATTAAAGGGGAGTTATCTTAGTGGGTTTTGTAGCTGATTCAGAAACAAGTGTGTGTGTGTGTGTGTGTGTGTGTGTGTGTGTGTGTGTGTGTGTGTGAGGAGAGGGGCCGGAAGGGATGTGCAAGGAGGGAAAGGAAGAGTGTATGAGAAGAAGGAGGGGGAGGAGAGGGAGGGCAAGTCAGGATGAGATGGCGGAGGGGTGTGTGGGGAGGTGAGCAGAGTGTGGCAGTAGTAGTGTCCACATCTGACAGGTGAGTCAATGTAAATATTGCGACAAATGGGCAAGTTTATGGTGGGTGGTCCTACTGGAGGAGATGGGCAGCCTGGCAGGAGGGAGGTGGGTGGCCTGGCAGGAGGGAGGTGGGTGGACTGGAAGGAGGGAGGTGGGTGGCCTAGCAGGAGGGAGGTGGGCAGCCTGGCAGGAGGGAGATGGGCGGTCTGGCAGGAGGGAGGTGGGCGGCCTGGCAGGAGGAGGGACACCCACACCATCTACCCACTCTCGCCGGGGACTTCCACATTATTTACCAGGGTAATTATGTAGCTGTAGGAGTTGGTGGCATAAATCGGTGTAAGGCAGAGCAGCGGGCCTTGTTGACAGAGGCAGAGCAGCGGGCCTTGTTGACAGAGGCAGAGCAGCGTGCCTTGTTGACAGAGGCAGAGCAGCGGGCCTTGTTGACAGAGGCAGAGCAGCAGGCCTTGACAGAGGCAGAGCAGCGGGCCTTGTTGACAGAGGCAAACAGCGGGCCTTGTTGACAGAGGCAAACAGCGGGCCTTGTTGACAGAGGCAGAGCAGCGGGCCTTGTTGACAGAGGCAGAGCAGCAGCGGGCCTTGTTGACAGAGGCAAACAGCGGGCCTTGTTGACAGAGGCAGAGCAGCGGGCCTTGTTGACAGTGGCAGAGCAGCGGACCTTGTTGACAGAGGCAGAGCAGCGGGCCTTGTTGACAGAGCAGAGCAGCGGGCCTTGTTGACAGAGGCAGAGCAGCGGGCCTTGTTGACAGAGGCAGAGCAGCGGGCCTTGTTGACAGAGGCAGAGCAGCGGGCCTTGTTGACAGAGGCAGAACAGCGGGCCTGCTTGACAGAGGCAGAACAGCGGGCCTTGTTGACAGAGGCAGAACAGCGGGCCTCGTTGACAGAGGCAGAACAGCAGGCCTTGTTGACAGAGGCAGAGCAGCGGGCCTTGTTGACAGAGGCAGAGCAGCAGGCCGTTGACAGAGGCAGAGCAGCGGGCCTTGACAGAGTCAGAGCAGCGGGCCTTGTTGACAGAGGCAGAGCAGCGGGCCTTGTTGACAGAGGCAGAGCAGCGGGCCTTGTTGACAGAGGCCGAGCAGCGGGCCTTGTTGACAGTGGCAGAGCAGCGGACCTTGTTGACAGAGGCAGAGCAGCGGGCCTTGTTGACAGAGGCGAGCAGAGGGGCTTGTTGACAGTGGCAGAGCAGGCCTTGTTGACAGAGGCAGAGCATCGGGCCTTGTTGACAGAGGCAGAGCAGCGGGCCTTGTTGACAGGGCAGAGCAGCGGGCCTTGTTGACAGTGGCAGAGCAGCGGACCTTGTTGACAGTGTTGAGAGCAAGCCTTGTAGACAGAGGCAAAGCAGCGGGCCTTGTTGACAGTGGCAGAGCAGCGGGCCTTGTTGACAGGCAGAGCAAGAGGCCTTGTTGACAGAGGCAGAGCGGGCCTTGTTGACAGTGTTAGAAGCAAGCCTTGTAGACAGAGGCAAAGCAGCGGGCCTTGTTGACAGAGGCAGAGCAAAGGGCCTTGTTGATAGAGGCAGAGCAGCGGCAGAGCAACGGGCCTCGTTGACGCAGCAGAGCAGCAGCGCGTTGACAGAGGAAGACAGCGGGCCCTGTTGACAGTGGCAGAGCAGCGGGCCTTGTTGACAGGCAGAGCAGAAGGCCTTGTTGACGTCAGAGCAGCAGGCCTTGTAGACAGAGGCAAAGCAGCGGGCCTTGTTGACAGTGGCAGAGCAGCGGGCCTTGTTGACAGGCAGAGCAGAGGCCTTGTTGACAGTGTCAGAGCAGCAGGCCTTGTAGAGAGGCAAAGCAGCGGGCCGTTGACAGTGGCAAACAGCGGGCCTTGTTGACAGTGGCAGAACAGCGGGCCTTGTTGACAGAGGCAGAACAGCGGGCCTTGTTGACAGTGGCAGAGCAGCGGGCCTTTGACAGGCAGAGCAGAGGGCCTTGACAGTGTCAGAGCAGCGGGCCTTGTTGACAGTGGCAGAGCAGCGGGCCTTGTTGACAGAGGCAGAGCAGCGGGCCTTGTTGACAGTGGCAGAGCAGCGGACCTTGTTGACAGTGTCAGAGCAGCGGGCCTTGTTGACAGTGGCAGAGCAGCGGACCTTGTAGACAGAGGCAGAGCAGCGGGCCTTGTTGACAGAGGCAGAACAGCGGGCCTTGTTGACAGCGTTTCCTACAATTGTCATGTTACAAACAATGAAGTGATGTGGTCGTCGGAAATGAGATGTGGTGGTCGTTTTGAGCTGAGGTGGTCGTCTTGAGCTGAGGTGTGGTGGTCGTCGTGAACGGAGGTGTGGTGGTCGTTGTGAACGGAGGTGTAGTGGTCGTCGTGAGCTGAAGTGTGGTGGTCGTCGTGAACGGAGGTGTGGTGGTCATTGAGCTTAGGTGTGGTGGTCGTCGTGAGCTGAGGTGTGTCGTCGGGAGCTGAGATGGTGGTCGTCGTGAGCTGAGTGGTAATCATCGGGAGCTGAGATGTGGTGGTCGTCGTGAGCTGAGTGTGGTGGTCGTCGTGAGCTGGTGTGATGGTCGTCGTGAGCTGAGGTGTGGTTGTCGTCGTGGAATGAGTGTGGTGGTCGTCGAGCTGAGATGGGGTTGTTGTCTGAGCTGAGGTGTGGATGTCGTCGTGAGCTGAGGTGTGGTAATCGTCGTGAGCTGGTGTGGTGGTCGTCGTGAGCTGGTGGGGTTGTTGTCGTGAGCTGAGGTGTGGTGGTCGTTGCAGGCTGAGGTGTGGTGGTCGTCGTGAGCTGAGGTGTGGTAATCGTCGGAGCTGGTGTGGTGGTCGTTGTGAGCTGAGGTGGGGTTGTTGTCGTGAGCTAAGGTGTGGTGGTCGTCGTGAGCTGAGGTGGGGTTGTTGTCGTGAGCTGGGTTGGGTGGTAACTACTCCGGTAACTAGCAGCAGGCGGCCCACACCTCCGGTAACTAGCAGCAGGCAGCCCCACACCTCGGTAACTAGCACCGGCACATCCGGTAACTAGCAGCAGGCAGCCCACACCTCCGGTAACTAGCACCAGGAGGCCCACACCTCGGTAACTAGCAGCAGGCGGCCCCTCCGGTAACAGCAGCAGGCGGCCCACACCTCCGGTAACCAGCAGCAGGGCCCACACCTCCGGTAACCACGCAGGAGGCCCACACCTCGGTAACTAGCAGCAGGCGGCCCACACCTCCGGTAACTAGCAGCAGGAGGCCCACACCTCCGGTAACTAGCAGCAGGCGCACCTCGGTAACTAGCAGCAGGCGGCCCACACCTCCGGTAACCAGCAGCAGGCGGCCCACACCTCCGGTAACTAGCAGCAGGAGGCCCACACCTCCGGTAACTAGCAGCAGGCGGCCCACACCTCCGGTAACTAGCAGCAGGGGCCCACACCTCCGGTAACTAGTAGCAGGCGGACTATCACCATACTCCTCAGGTCGCAAGATATACCTTTAAACAGGAAAGTAAATTCCTTTATCGTGAAAATCCTAAGTTGAAGTTATTCTGGGTGGAAGAGGCGGCAAACATGAGGGCCCTCACCTCTCCTGTCAAGTGCTGACTAAATAATGCCCAACCTGGCCTTCCAGCTGCCGCCTCCCCACCATAATGTGACTTATATACCCCGGGCATTGAGCTTATATTTGCCTATCACGCTGAGGTGGGTGCGTCCATTTGACGTTAAGTTCATTGTAGTGTTACCAGGGTAGAGTCTTTCCCACAAGGCAGAGTCCCCGCCCACGCCCACAAAACTAAGAGGCGAAGTGACCCAGAAATAACGAAAGGCAGTGGGAAGTGGTGAAGGCAGTGTGGTCACTCCCACAAGGCGGGAACCACCATTGTGCCCGTATAGTTCACTTGGCTGTTGACGGCCACTCTACCACACCCTCACCTCCTCTACCACACCCTCACCTACTGTACCACACCCTTACCTACTGTACCACACCCTCCCCACTGTACACCCCCTACCTGTACCACACCCTCACCCACTGTACCACACCTTCACCCACTGTACCACACCCCTCACCCACTGTCACACACCCTCACCCACTGTACCACACCCCACCCACTCTACCACACCCTCACCCCACTCTACCACACCCCTCACCCACTCACCACACCCCTCACCCACTGTACCACACCCTCACCTACTGTACCACACCCTCACCTCTGTATACACCCCTCACCCACTGTAACACCCTCACCCACTGTAACCACACCCTCACCCACTGTACCACACCTCACCCACTGTACCACACCCTCACCTACTGTACCACACCCTCACCTACTGTACCACCCCCCACCTACTGCACCACACCCCCTACCCCCTCACCCTAATGTACCACACCCTCACCCACTGTACCACACCTCACCTACTGTACCACACCCTCACCCACTGTACCACACACCCCTCACCCACTGTACCCCTCACCTACTGTAATACACCCTCACCCCTGCACACACCCTCACCCACTGCACCACACCTACTGTACCACACCCTCACCTACTGTACCACACCCTCACCTACTGTACCACACCCCTCACCTACTGTACCACACCTCACCTACTGTACCACACCCTCACCTACTGTAATACCCCTCCACCTACTGTAATACACCCTCACCCACTGTACCACACCCCTCTCTGTGTACCACACCCCTCACCTACTGTACACACCCTCACCTACTGTACCACACCTCACCTACTGTACACACACCTCACCCTACTGTACCACACCCTCACCCACTGTACCACACCCTCACCTACTGTACCACACCCTCACCTCCTGTACCACACCCTCACCTGCTAACCACACCCTCCCCTACTGTACCACACCCTCACCCACTGCCCCCACCTCACCTACTGTACCACACCCCTCACCCACTGTACCACCCTCACCTACTGTACCACACCCTCACCCACTGTACCACACCCTCACCTGTACCACACCCTCACCACTGTACCACACCCTCACCTCTCTACCACACCCTCACCTCTGTACCACCTCACCTCCTGTACCACACCTTCACCACTGTACCACACCTTCACCCTACTGTACCCACCCCTCACCCACTGTACCACACCCTCACCTCCTGTACCACACCCTCACCTACTGTACCACACACCCCTCACCTACTGTACCCACCTCACCTCCCCTTACCACCCTCACCACCTCTACCACCTTATCTTCTTCATCACACTCACCCTCCCCCTACACCTACCACCCCCTTCCCCCACCTACCACACCCCTCACCTACCCACCTTCCCATACCCCCACACCCCCACACACCCCTACCTACCACCCCACCCCCACTTCTACCTACCCTCCCCCACCCACCACACCCCTTAGCACACCCCTCTACATCCCACCTACCACACCACCTAGGACACCCCACCTAGGACACCCCCACCTATGACACCCCACCTACCACACCTACCCCCACCACACACCCACCTACCACCCCCACCTACCACACCCCCACCTACCACACCCCCACCACACCCCCATACTCCCACACCCCACCTACCACACCCCCACCACCACACCCCCACCCACCACACCCCACCTACCCCCTACCCCCACCACACCCCCTCCCACACCACACCCCACCACCCCACCACTCCAGGAGGAACTCACATATACCACAGATCGACAAGACAACATTACATTACTTACCTCAATGACCCACAAATCTTCATACATCAGGGCTAGGGAGGGGTCGGGTGAGGAGGTCAGTGAGGAGGTCGAGGTGAGGAGGTCGAATGAGGTCGAGTGAGGTCGAGGAGGTCAGAGGTGAGGAGTCAAGGTGGAGGTGAGGTGAGGAGGTCGAGGTGAGGGAGGTCGGGGTGAGGTCGAGGTGAGGTCGAGGGTGAGGAGGTCGAGGTGAGGAGGTCAGGTGAGGGAGGGGTCGAGTGAGGTCTAGGGAGGTCGAGAGGGAGCCGAGGAGGTCGAGGGCCGAGGAGGTCAGTGAGGAGGTTCAAGGTGAGGAGGTCGGGAGGTCGAGTGAGGAGGTCAGGAGTGAGGGAGGTCAGGGTGAGGTGAGGAGGTCAGTGGGAGGGTCGAGGTGAGGAGGTCGAGGTGAGGAGGTCGAGTGAGGAGGTCGAGGTGAGGAGGTCGAGGTGAGGAGGTCGAGGTGAGGAGGTTGAGGGAAAGTGAGGAGGGGTCGAGGTGAGGTCGGGAGGTCAGGAGGTCGAGGTGAGGTGAGGTGAGGTCAGGAGAGGTCGAGGTGAGGAGGTCGGGAGGTCGAGGTGAGGTGAGGAGGTCGAGGTGAGGAGGTCGAGGTGAGGTCGAGAGGTCGAGGTGAGGAGGTCGAGGAGGGGGGTGAGGGAGGGTCGAGGGTCGAGGGTGAGAGGGTCGAGGTGAGGAGGGTTCAGGGTGGGGAGTCGTGTCTGGCTCACCAAGCACCGTCATATCTTTACCCTCCCCACACACACACGGCCGTAAAACAGGGAGTGTTAATATTTCTTCACTTTATTAACAATATCTTAATGTTGCCTCTTACAAAATAGTTAATATATCGAGGCGGTCTTTTCTTTATATATCCTCATAAATATGTCATAATGAGCCACTGTAATATATAATGGCTCTTGTTAAACGTGTGAGCCAACTGGTGAAGGAAATTGTTGCCCCTCGTGTTAGAGGATGGCCGGCCCGAGGGCCACCTAGGTGTTGGCACAACCACACCTAAGTTAACGAGCTGTACGATAGAGTGTCAAGGGATAATCCAAGAAGATCGTACAGCTCGTCAACTGCACTGGCTAACCATTACCCCGGAACACGATCCGCAAATCTATTAACATCTAGGCCCTAGATGTTAATAGATTTGCCATTTACTGCTGGGTATCCAAAGGCAAATGGCGTAAAGAAACTTGCCCATAGTTCTATTATGCCCGGGGGTCGAACCCGGGTCTACTCGCTTGTAAGGTGAGCATAAGTAATACAGACACACAGATGTGGTGCAACATTTCCTTACTAAGACCTAAAATTGAAGCGTCAACGATAAGGTCTCGAGTCACTTCTCATTTATAGCTGTGGTAGTGTAATAGTTATAGCTGTGGTAGTTTAACATTTACAGCTGTGGTAGTGTAATAGTTACAGCTGTGGTAGTGTATTAGGTATAGCTGTGGTAAATTCCTAGTTATAGCTACGGCACCCTTCGTAGTTACAGCTATGGTAGTGTATTAGTTATAGCTGTGGTAGCCTATTAGTTATAGCCGTGGTAGCTTATCAGATTATAGGTGGCAACGTCCTATTTATAGCTGTCGTAGTGTCTTAGTTACAGCTATAGCATGCTATTAGTTATGGCTGTGGTAGCATATTGGTTACAGCTGTGGTAGGCTATTAGTTATAGCTGTGGTAGCCTATTAGTTATAGCCGTTGTAGCCTATTAGTAATAGCTGTGGTAGCCTCCTAGTAATAGCTGTGGAAGCCTTCTAGTTATAGCAGTGGCAGCTTTCTAGCTTTAGCTGTGGTAACATATTAGTTATAGCTGTGGTAGCCTATTGTATTCGTGGTAGCCTATTTGTCATAGCCGTGGTAGCCTCCTATTTACAGCTATGGTAGCCTATGAGTTATAGCTGTGGTAGACTATTAGTTTTAGCTGTTATAGCCTCCCAGTTATAGCTGTGGTAGCCTATTAGTTATAGCTGTGGTAGCTTATTAATTATGGGTGTGGTAGCATATTAGTTATAGCTGAGCTAGTGTATTAGTTATAGCTGTGGTAATGTATTAGTTATAGCTGTGGTAGCATATTAATTATGGGTTTGGTAGCCTATTAGTTATAGCTGTGGTAGCCTATTAGTTATGGGTGTGGTAGCCTATTAGTTATGGGTGTGGTAGCCTATTAGTTATGGGTGTGGTAGCCTATTAGTTATGGGTGTGGTAGCCTATTAGTTACGGGTGTGGTAGCCTATTAGTTACGGGTGTGGTAGCCTATTAGTTATGGGTGTGGTAGCCTATTAGTTATAGGTGTGGTAGCCTGTAGTTATGGTGTGGTAGCCTATTAGTTATGGGTGTGGTATATTAGTTATGGGTGTGGTAGCCGATTAGTTATGGGTGTGGTAGCCTATTAGTTATGGGTGTGTTAGCCTATTAGTTATAGCTGTGGTAGCCTATTAGTTATGGGTGTGGTAGCCTATTAGTTATGGGTGTGGTAGCCTATTAGTTATGGGTGTGGTAGCCTATTAGTTATAGGTGTGGTAGCCTATTAGTTATAGGTGTGGTAGCCTATTAGTTATGGGTGTGGTAGCCTATTAGTTATAGGTGTGGTAGCCTATTAGTTATGGGTGTGGTAGCCTATTAGTTATAGGTGTGGTAGCCTATTAGTTATGGTGTGGTAGCCTATTAGTTATGGGTGTGGTAGCCTATTAGTTATAGCTGTGGTAGCCTATTAGTTATAGCTGTGGTAGCCTATCAGTTACGGGTGTGGTAGCCTATTAGTTATAGGTGTGGTAGCCTATTAGTTATAGCTGTGGTAATGTATTAGTTATAGCTGTGGTAGTGTATTAGTTAGTGTTGTGGTAGCGTCCTAGTTATAGCTGTGGTAGCCTATTAGTTATAGCTGTGGTAGTGTATTAGTTATAGCTGTGGTAGTGTATTATTGTTGGTTGAGCTGTGGTAGCGTCCTAGTTATAGCTGTGGTATTAGTTATAGCTGTGGTAGCCTATTAGTTATAGCTGTGGTAGTATATTAGTTATAGCTGTGTTATGCCTTGTTATAGCTGTGGTAGCCTATTAGTTATAGCTGTGGTAGTGTATTAGTTATAGCTGTGGTAGCCTTGTTATAGCTGTGGTAGCCTATTAGTTATAGCGGTGGTAGTGTATTCGTTATAGCTGTGGTAGTGTATTAGCTATAACTGTCTGAGTTATAGCAGTGGTAGCTTCCTAGTTATAGCTGTGGCAGTGTACTAGTTAGAGCTGTGGTAGCATCCTAGTTATAGCTGTGGTAGCCCCCTTGTTATAGCTGTCGTAGCCTATTAGGTATAATGAGCTAGTGTATTAGTTATAGCTGTGGTAGTGTATTAGATATAGCTGTGGTAGCCCCCTTGTTATAGCTGTGGTAGCCTATTAGTTATAGCTGAGCTAGTGTATTAGTTATAGCTGTGGTAGTGTATTAGTTATTGCTGTGGTAGTGTATTAGTTATAGCTGTGGTAGTGTATTAGTTAGGGCTGTGGTAGCGTCCTAGTTATAGCTGTGGTAGCCCCTTGTTATAGCTGTGGTAGCCTATTAGTTATAGCTGAGCTAGTGTATTGGTTATGGCTGTGGTAGTGTATTAGTTATAGCTGTGGTAGTGTATTAGTTATAGCTGTGATAGCGTCCTAGTTATAGCTGTGGTAGCACCCTTGTTACAGATTTGGTAGCCTATTAGTTATAGCTGAGCTAGTGTATTAGTTATAGCTGCGGTAGTGTATTAGTTATAGCTGTGGTAGTGTATTAGTTATAGCTGTGGTAGTGTATTAGTTATAGCTGTGATAGCGTCTGAGTTATAGCTGTGGTAGTGTATTAGTGATAGATGTGGTAGCGTCTGAGTTATAGCTGTGGTAGTGTATTAGTAATAGCTGTGGTAGCTTCCTAGTTATAGCTGTGGTAATGTATTAGTTATAGCCGTGGTAGCCTATTTGATATAGCTGTGGACACATCTTCTATTTCAGTAGACCGCTCCTCCTCCTCCCTCACTAGACCAGTCCTCCTCCTCCCTCACTAGACCAGTCCTCCTCCTCCTCCTCCCTCACTAGACCAGTCTTCCTCCTCCCTCACTTGACCAGTCTTCCTCCTCCTCCCTCACTAGACCAGTCTTCCTCCTCCTCCCTCACTAGACCAGTCCTCCTCCTCCTCCTCCTCACTAGACCAGTCCCTTCCTCCTCCTCCTCCTCCCTCACTAGACCAGTCCTCCTCCTCCTCCCTCCTCCCTCACTAGACCAGTCCTCCTCCTCCTCCTCCTCCTCCCTCACTAGACCAGTCCTCCTCCTCCTCTTCCTCCTCACTAGACCAGTCCTCTTCCTCCTCCTCCTCCCTCACAAGACCAGTCCTTCTCCTCCTCCTCCTCACTAGACCAGTCCTCCTCCTCCTCCTCCCTCACTAGAGCAGTCCTCCTCCTCCCTCACTAGACCAGTCCTCCTCCTCCTCCTCCCTCACACTAGACCAGTCCTCCTCCTCCCTCACTAGAGCAGTCCCTCCTCCTCCCTCACTAGACCAGTCCTCCTCCTCCTCCTCCCTCACTAGACCAGTCCCTCTTCCTCCCTTCACTAGACCAGTCCTCCTCCTCCTCCCTCACTCAGACCAGTCCTCCTCCTCCTCCCCTCACTAGACCAGTCCTCCTCCTCCTCCTCCCTCCCTCACTCAGACCAGTCCTCCCTCTTCCTCCCCTCTCACTAGACCAGTCCTCCTCCTCCTCCCTCACTAGACTAGTCCCTCCTCCTCCCCTCACTAGACCAGTCCTCCTCCTCCTCCCCTAACTAGACCAGTCCTCCTCCTCCTCCTCCCTCCCTCACTAGACCAGTCCTCCTCCTCCTCCTCCCTCACTAGACCAGTCCTCCCTCCTCCCCCTCACTAGACCAGTCTTCCTCCTCCTCCTCCCTCACTAGACCAGTCCCTCCTCCTCCTCCTCAATAGACCAGCCTCCTCCTCCTCCTCCCTCACTAGACCAGTCCTCCTCTCCTCCCCTCACTAGACCAGTGCTCCTCCTCCTCCTCCTCCCTCTCTAGACCCAGTCCTCCTCCTCCTCCTCCTCCCTCACTAGACCAGTCTTCCTCCTCCTCCTCCTCCCTCACTAGACCAGTCCTCCTCCTCCTCCTCACTCAGACCAGTGCTCCTCCTCCTCCCCCCTCACTAGACCAGTCCTCCTCCTCCCTCACTAGGCCAGTTCTCCTCCTCCTCCCTCTCTCACTACACCAGTCCTCCTCCTCCTCCTCTCACTAGACCAGTCTTCCTCCTCCTCCTCCTCCCTCACTAGACCAGTCCTCCTCCTCCTCCCTCACTAGACCAGTGCTCCTCCTCCTCCTCCCTCACTAGGACCAGTCCTCCTCCTCCCTCACTAGACCAGTCTTCCTCTTCCTCCTACCTACTGACTCTCCTCCTCCTCCTCCTCCCTCTCACTAGACCAGTCTTCCTCTTCCTCTACCTTGCCAGCTCCTCCTCCTCCTCCTCCTCTTCCTCCTACCTTGCCTGCTCCTCCTCCTCCTCCTCCTCTTCCTCCCTACCTTGCAGCTCCTCCTCCTCCTCCTCCCTACCTTGCCAGCTCCTCCTCTTCCTCCTCCTCCTCTTCCCTCCTCCTCCCCTTCCTCCCTACTGCCTAGCTCCTCCTCCTCCTCCTCCTCTTCCTCCTCCTCCCCTTCCTCCTACCTTACCCCGGCTCTCCTCCTCCTCCTCCTCCTCTTCCCTCCCACCTTGCAGCTCCTCCTCCTCCCTCCTCCTCCTCCTCCCCTTCCTCCTACCTTACCAGCTCCTCCTCCTCCTCCTCCCCTTCCTCCTACCTTACTTGGCTCCTCCTCCTCCTCCTCCCTCCTCCCTTCCTCCCTACCTTGTCCTCCTCCTCTCCCTCCTCTTCCTCCCTACCTTCACTCTCCTCCTCCTCCTCTTCCTCCTACCTTGCCAGCTCCTCCTCCTCCTCCTCTTCCTCCTCCTCCTTCCTCCTACCTTGCCAGCTCCTCCTCCTCCTCCTCCTCTTCCTCCCTACCTTGCCGCTCCTCCTCCTCTCCTCCCCTTCCCCTCCTACCTTGCCAGCTCCTCCTCCTCCTCCTCCTCTTCCTCCCTACCTCCAGCTCCTCCTCCTCCTCCTCCCCTTCCTCCTACCTTGCTGACTCCTCCTCCTCCTCCTCCCTCCTCCTCCCCCTTCCTCCTACCTTGCCAGCTCCTCCTCCTCCTCCTCCCTCTTCATCCCTACCTTACTTGACTCCTCCTCCTCCTCCTCTTCCTCCCCTCCCCTTACTCCTCCTCCTCCCCTTCCTCCTACCTTGCCAGCTCCTCCTCCTCCTCCTCCTCCCCTTCCTCCCCTACCTTACCCGGCTCCTCCTCCTCCTCCTCCCTCCTCTTCCTCCCTACCTTACTTGCTCCTCTCCTTCCTCCCTACCTTACTTGACTCCTCCTCCTCCTCCTCCTCCTCTTCCTCCTACCCTACCCGCTCCTCCTCCTCCTCCTCTTCCTCCTCCTCCCCTTCCTCCTACCTTGCCAGCTCCTCCCTCCTCCTCTTCCTCCTCCTCCTTCCTCCTACCTTACCAGCTCCTCCTCTCCTCCTCCCTCTTCCTCCTACCTTGCCAGCTCCTCCTCCTCCCCTTCCTCCTACCTTGCCAGCTCCTCCTCCTCCTACTCCCCTTCCTCCTACCCTTGCCAGCTCTCCCTCCTCCTCCCCTTCCTCCCTACCTTGCCAGCTCCTCCTCCTCCCCTTCCTCCTACCTTGCCGGCTCTTCTTCCTCCTCCCTTCCTCCTCCTCCTCCTCTTCCTCCTCCTCCTCTTCCTCCTACCTTGCCAGCTCCTCCTCCTCTTCCTCCCTACCTTGCCAGCTCCTCTCCTCCTCCTCTTCCTCCTCCTCCCCTTCCTCCCTACCTTGCCGACTCCTCCTCCTCCTCTCTTCCTCCTCCTCCCCTTCCTCCTACCTTACTTGACTCCTCCTCCTCCTCCTCCCTCCTCCTACCTTGCAGCTCCTCCTCCTCCCCTTCCTCCCCTACACCTTGTCCTCCTCCTCCCTTCCTCCTACCTTACTTGTCTTCTTCCTCCTCCTTCCTCCTCCTCCCCCTCTTTTCCTCCTCCTCCTCCTCCCCTTCCTCCCTACCTTCTTGTCCTCCTCCTCCCCTTCCTCCTACCATGCCAGCTCCTCCTCCTCCCCTTCCTCCTACCTTGCCCGGCTCCTCCTCCTCCTCCTCCCCTTCCTCCTACCTTGCCCAGCTCCTCTCCTCCCCTTCTCCTACCTTGCCCAGCTCCTCCTCCTCCCCTTCCTCCCTACCTTGCCAGCTCTTCTTCCTCCTCCACTTCCTCCCCTCCTCCCCCTCTTTTCCTCCTCCTCCTCTCCCTTCCTCCTACCTTGCCCGGCTCCTCCTCCTCCCTTCCTCCCCTTGCCAGCTCCTCTTCCTCCTCCTCCCCTTCCTCCCTACCTTACCCGGCTCCTCCTCCTCCCCTTCCTCCCTACCTTACTTGACTCCTCCTCCTCCCCTTCCCTCCTACCTTGCCAGCTCCTCCTCCTCCTCCTCTTCCTCCTCCTCCCCCTTCCTCCTACCTTGCCAAGCTCCTCCTCCTCCTCCTCCCCTTCCCTCTACCTTGCTTCGCTCCTCCTCCTCCTCTTCCTCCTTCCCCATCAGGTAAGGTGTGGAAGTGTCACTGTTGTCCTCGGCCTCAGTAGTCGTCAGAAGTGAAGGAGGTCGTCAGTAGTCGTCAGGAAGTAGGTGGTCGTCAGTAGTCGTCAGGAAGTGAAGGGTCGTCAGTAGTCGTCAGGAAGTGGAGAGGTCGTCAATCGTCCAGAAGTGGAGAGATCGTCGTAGTCGTCAGGAAGTGAAGAGATCGTCAGTAGTCGTCAGGAAGTGGAAGTCATCAGTCGTCAGAAGTGGAGGAGATCGTCGTAGTCGTCAGGAAGTGGAGAGATCGTCGCAGCAGCTATTAACAACAACATTGGTAGTCATCTGACATTACTTGCCTCTGACTAACACACACACACACACACGCCTAGGACAACACCTTGAGCTAACACTGGTGCTGGGGATGTGTTGGTGTGTACTAGGGAATGTTGGGGGTGTGCTAGAGGCTTCTTGCCGTGTATTGGGATGCGTTGGGGTGTGGGTGTGTTGGTGTAGTGAGAAGTGTTGGAGTATGTTGGGGATGTGTAGGGTGTGTTGGGGATATGTTGGGAAGTGTTTAAGGTGTGCTGGGGATGTGTTGGAGTTAAGTGTGTTTGGGGTGTACTCCAGGTATGGTGGGTGTGCTTAAGGTGTGTGTTGGGTGGGGTGGGAGGAGGGCAGGAAGGATGCACCAGGAACATGCACATACTGTACCAGAACTACCATCTACTCCAAGATTACTGATATACTGAGAAGGAGTAGGAGGTGGGGAAGAGGAGGAGGGAGAGAGGAAGAAAGAAGAAGAAGAAAGGAGGAGGGAAGGAGGAGGAGGAAACCATCTACAATAAACATCGGCTGTAGCATCACCACACTAGCTACTGCTGATACTTTACAGCTCACACACACACAGAAAGAGAGGAACTCAACAAACATTGGTCTTCATATACTTACATGAACTTAAGCTTTTACTGGAAGAAAAAAAGGAATTTGCGGTCAAGAAAACGAAAAACAAAACATTATTATTTTTAAAATAACAAAACTTTTATTAACCAATAATGCCAGTAAGGCGACGTAGACAACGAGATGCCAACCTTGTGACCGCAAACTGTGCCTCCTTCCCCCCCGTCTACCTTCCTAACTCCAGGAGAACGTTGTCTCCTGTGAATGAATGTCACACTATGTATTGTGTATGTCATACCATGTATCATATATGTGTGTCACCCCATGTCTTAAGTATATGACGTGTATCACCCCATGTCTTAGGTATATGGTGTGTGTCACCCCATGTCTAAGATATATGATGTGTGTCACCCCATGTCTTAAGTATATGACGTGTATCCCATGTCTTAGGTATATGGTGTGTGTCACCCCATGTCTAAGATTTATGATGTGTGTCACCCCATGTCTTAAGTATATGCGTGATCACCCCATATGTAGGTATATGGTGTGTGTCACCCCATGTCTTAGGTATATGATGTGTGTCACCCCATGTCTTAAGTATATGACGTGTATCACCCCATGTCTTAGGTATATGGTGTGTGTCACCCCATGTCTAAGATATATGATGTGTGTCACCCCATGTCTTAAGTATATGATGTGTCACCCCATGTCTTAAGTATATGACGTGTATCACCCCATGTCTTAGGTATATGGTGTGTGTCACCCCATGTCTAAGATTTAATGTGTGTCACCCCATGTCTTAAGTATGACGTGTATCACCCATGTCTTAGGTATATGGTGTGTGTCCCCCATGTCTTAGGTATATGATGTGTGTCACCCCATGTCTTAAGTATATGACGTGTATCACCCATGTCTTAGGTATATGGTGTGTGTCACCCCATGTCTTAGGTATATGATGTGTGTCACCCCATGTCTTAAGTATATGATGTGTGTCACCCATGTCTTGGTATATGATGTGTGTCACCCCATGTCTTAGGTATATGGTGTGTCACCCATGTCTTAAGTATATGACGTGTATCACCCATGTCTTAGGTATATGGTGTGTGTCACCCCATGTCTAAGATACATGATGTGTGTCACCCCATGTCTTAGGTGATGTGTGTCACCCCATGTCTTAGATATGATGTGTCCATGTCTTAGGTATGTGATGTGTCACCCCATGTCTAAGATATATGATGTGTGTCACCCTGTCTTGGGTATATGATGTGTGCACCCATGTCTTAGGTATATGATGTGTCACCCCATGTCTAAGATATATGATGTGTGTCACCCCATGTCTAAGATATATGATGTGTCACCCCATGTCTTAGATATATGATGTGTCACCCCATGTCTTAGGTATATGGTGTGTGTCACCCCATGTCTAAGATATATGATGTGTGTCACCCCATGTCTTAGATATATGATGTGTGTCACCCCATGTCTTAGGTATATGATGTGTGTCACCCCATGTCTAAGATATGATGTGTGTCACCCCATGTCCTAGATATATGATGTGTCACCCCATGTCTTAGATATGATGTGTGTCACCCCATGTCTTAGGTATATGATGTGTGTCACCCCATGTCTAAGATATGTGTGTGTCACCCCATGTCTTAGGTATATGATTGTGTCCCCCCATGTCTTAGGTATATGGTGTGTGTCACCCATGTCTAAGATATATGATGTGTGCCCCATGTCTGGTATATGATGTGTGTCACCCCATGTCTTAGGTATATGATGTGTGTCACCCCATGTCTAAGATATATGATGTGTCACCCATGTCTTAGATATAATGTGTGTGTCACCCATGTCTTAGGTATATGATGTGTGTCCACATGTCTAAGATATATGATGTGTGTCACCCCATGTCTTAGGTATATGATGTGTGCCACCCCATGTCTTAGGTATATGATGTGTGTCACCCCATGTCTAAGATATATGATGTGTGTCACCCCATGTCTAAGATATATGATGTGTGTCACCCCATGTCTTAGATATATGATGTGTGTCCCATGTCTTAGGTATATGGTGTGTGTCACCCATGTCTAAGATATATGATGTGTGTCACCCCATGTCTTAGGTATATGATGTGTGTCACCCCATTGTCTTAGGTATATGATGTGTGTCACCCCATGTCTACGATATATGATGTGTGTCACCCCATGTCTAAGATATATGATGTGTGTCACCCCATGTCTTAAGTATATGACGTGTATCACCCCATGTCTTAGGTATATGATGTGTGTCACCCCATGTCTAAGATACATGATGTGTGTCACCCCATGTCTTAGGTATATGATGTGTGTCACCCCATGTCTAAGATATATGATGTGTGTCCCGAACATGGGTGTTTTAAGTAAGGCGTCTCAACTTGACCACCACCGTTGACGCCTCACTTACAGCGGCCTGCGTAAGGGACTTGCTACCTCCAATGTTATAAAAGGCTTATGTGTTGTGTCAAAACAATGTTCTTGTATGTGTCATACAATGTGTCAATTATGTGTCATGTGTCGGAGGCGTGTAGCAGCTGGCGTCCTGACACTAAGCTTCCAGAATATGGTCAAGCTGCCTCCCTCTACCTTATATAATAATAATAATAATAATAATAATAATAATAATAATAATAATAATAATAATAATAATAATAATAATAATAATAATAACTAATAATAATAATAATAATAATAATAATAATAATAATAATAATAATAATAATGATAACTAATAATAATAATAATAATAATAATAATAATAATAATAATAATAATAATGTTAATAATGATAACTAATAATAATAATAATAATGATGTTAATAATAATAATAATAATAATAATAATAATAATAATAATAATATTATTATTATTATTATTATTAATAGTAATAATAAAGGGGATACGGGCACAAATCTCTAGCTAACAGTAAGATGCTTTAATAAAAAAAAAAAAAAAAAAATATATATATATATATATATATATATATATATATATATATATATATATTAAAATAATTATAATCACAATTTCTGTTTCATTAGTTATTATATTGTAATGTGGGGAGGTGGTGGGTGAGCGGTGTTGGGGTGGGCTAGGTTGTGGGTTACAGGGTCACGCTGGGTTATGTTATGGGTCACCATGGGTCACAAGCTTCCACCATTCAGTATTTTAGGTACGAAAAATCGTTCAGCGTGTGCGTTAGCTAGTGATGAAACACACACACACACACACACACACACACACACACACACACACACACACACACACACACACACACACACACACACACACACACACACACACACACCTTTATCACCTCATTCACTAAATTTACTCTACCAATACACCATTTAATCTTCACGTCTATTATTTAACAATTATTTTTGAGAAGTTAATGACCATGTTCAGTACCTTTCCAACATGGGCCGTCTTGCGTGTTGGAGAGAGAGAGAGATTCACTCAGTCAATTTGGTGAATAATTTATTACTATACTGAACACCGAGAGATATTAATACAACCACCTTGAATAATAATAATAATAATAATAATAATAATAATAATAATAATAATAATAATAATAATAATAATACCACTTGAACGCTTAGTTACGGGAGGTGTACGTATAGATCAGTATAGAACACAGATTTACATGTCCCTAAAACACACACACACACACACAGACACAGACTATCATACACCAACACACATACACCAACACACACACACACATACACTAACAGAGCCTCACATACACAACAAACTTTACAGCCACCATCGCTGTTTCATTAGTGTGTACAATCACCGCTAGCGAGTGTGTCACCCTGGACCCACTATTCTTCTCTATGGTGCCATAACACCCACAAACTGGCACCCCATTACGGCCACTACCACCACTACTGCTACCACTGCTTCTACCACCAGTACTACCTCTACCTACGATCACTATTACTAATACTACTATTACTGCTACTACCAACAACACTAGTACTATTACTACTACTACTACTACTACTACAATCACAACCACTGCTATCGCCACTGCCACTACTACCAACAACCCACCCACCACATCCTCACCACCACACACCACCTCACCACCACCCACACAACCTTCACCACACTACACAACCTTCACCACACCACACCTCACTACACCACACCACACCACACCACACCCCACACACCACACCACACCACACTCACCACACCACACCACACCACACCACCACACCCCTCACCACAGCCACACTAAAAAAAACAGGTCTGTCCACTAGTGAAGCTCATTACCAGAGACAACAATGGACACCTGACGACCTCAACACACGATACCGTTCACCCTAACGACCATTACAGCCCTCTAACTATTACCATCCACAATAACAACCATTACGGCTAGTTCACTCAATAGCGATCATAATTACCTGTAGTATTCACCTCATTGTCATGTACTGTTGTCACTGTCATGTACTGTTGTCACTGTCATGTACTGTTGCCACTGTCGTGTGCTGTTGTCACTGTCATGTGCCGTTGTTGTTGATGTCACTGCCATGTACTGTTGTCACTGTCATGTACTGTTGTCACTGCCATGTACTGTTGTCACTTTTGTGGTCACTGCCATGTGTTGTCACTTTGTGGTCACTGTCATGTGCTGTTGTCACTGTCATGTACTGTGTCACTGTCATGTGCTGTTGTCACTGTCATGTACTGTTGTCACTGTCATGTACTGTTGTCACTGTCATGTGCTGTTGTCACTGTCATGCTGTTGTCACTGTCATGTGCTGTTGTCACTGTCATGTGCTGTTGTCACTGTCATGTGCTGTTGTCACTGTCATGTACTGTTGTCACTGTCATGTGCTGTTGTCACTGTCATGTACTGTTGTCACTGTCATGTACTGTTGTCACTGTCATGTGCTGTTGTCACTGTCATGTTGTCACTGTCATGTGCTGTTGTCATGTGTCATGTGCTGTTGTCATTGTCATGTGCTGTTGTCACTGTCATGTGCTGTTGTCACTGTCATGCTGTTGCCACTGTCATGTTTTTGTTTTTGTTGTCTGTCCTGCATGTACTGTTGTCACTTTTGTGTAGTCACTGTCATATTTTGTTGTTGTCACTGCCATGTACTGTTGTCACTGGCATGTGCTGTTGTCACTGCCATGTTTGTTGTTGTTGTCACTGCCATCTTCACTGTTGTCACTGTCATGTACTGTTGTCACTGTATGTGCTGTTGTCACTGTCATGTACTGTTGTCACTGTCATGTGTTGTTGTCACTGTCATGTACTGTTGTCACTGCCACGTACTGTTGTCACTTTTGTGGTCACTGTCATGCTGTTGTCACTGTCATGTGCTGTTGTCACTGTCATGTTTTGTTGTTGTTGTTGTCACTGTCCTGTGCTGTTATTTTTGTTGTCACTGTCATGTGCTGTTGTCACTGTCATGTACTGTTGTCACTTTTGTGTCACTATCATGTGCTGGTGTCACTATCATGTGCTGGTGTCACTGTCATGTGCTGTTGTCACTGTCATGTACTGTTGTCACTTTTGTTGTCACTGTCATATGCTGTTGTCACTGTCATGTACTGTTGTCACTTTTGTTGTCACTGCCATATGCTGTTGTCACTGTCATGTACTATTGTCACTGTCATGTGCTGTTGTTGTCAGTGTCAGGTGTTGTTGTTGTCACTGTCATGTGCTGTTGTTGTCAGTGTCAGGTGTTGTTGTTGTCACTGTCAATCTACTCTTTCCCCCACCAGCTGTCCCATACATAACATTCCCGACAGATCTCATACAACACATCCGACAGATCTCATACAACACACCCGACAGATCTCCATACAGCACACCCGACAGATCTCCATACAACACACCCGACAGATCTCCATACAACACTCCCGACAGATCTCCATACAAAACACTCGACAGATCTCCATACAACACACCCGACAGATCTCCATACAAAACTCCCGACAGGACTCACAACACTCCCAACAGGCATTCAGTTCCCCGACAACGTACCATTAGGCTAGTTGCTGTATGACACTCACACAGTACGTGAACAAGTGACCACCAGTACGACAATTGTTTACACGTTGGGAGTGTTGATGTCCATAAGGAAGACAAGATGGAGCGTGGCGTACGATATTATTATCTCGGCGTTACACAGGACACACCAGCGGTTATGAATGACGAATATATACTTTCTTATCATAAGTATCTCCTCTCTTCCCGCCAAATATAAGACATAATTGGCGCTGCCCAAGTTGGCGAAAGTTTTTAATCAAATTTCCCGCGGGTTAGAGTGGTTGTGCGAGAGTGACGCCAAGTCCAGACGAACACCGAAAAATGGTGGCGCTGACACACTCACGCCGACGATGTGTAGTGAGTCGGCTCCCCCCTCCCCCTGCCGTCATGTTTACCTTACCCTGACTCTGTACTGTCCCCCCCCCCCCCTGTTTACTGCCTCACCCTAAGTTTGGCTCTGTGTACGGCCCACCCTGCTTGGTCCTGTGTACACACCTTCATCCTGCTTAGCCCTGTGTACTACCCCACTCTGGGCCCTTGTGTACCACCCCACTCTGCTTGGCCCTCTGTGTACTGCCCCACTCTGCTTGGCTCCTGTGTACCGGCCCACCCTGCTTGGCTCTGTGTACTGCCTCACCTGCTTGGCCCCACTCACCCCCACTTGCTTGGCCCTGTACTGCCTCACCCCTGCTTGGCCCCTGTGTACTCCCCAATTCTGTTTGGCCCTGTGCACTGGCCCACCCTGCTTGGCCCTGTGTACTCACCCCACTCCTTGGCCCTGTGTACTGGCTCACCCTGCTTGGCCCTGTGTACCACTCCCACTTGTTTGGCTCCTGTGTACTGGCCCACCCTGCTTGGCCCTATGTACTGCCCCACCCTGCAATCTCCTGTGTACGTCTCACTCTGTTTGGCCTGTGTACTGCCTCACCTCTGCTTGGCCCTGTGTACTCACCCTGACTTGTTTGGCCCCAGTACTGGCCCACCCTGCTTAAGCCCTATGTACTGCCCCACCCCTGCTTGGCCCCAGGTACTACCCCACTCTGCTTTGGTCTCTGTGTACTGCCCTCACCCTGCTTGGCCCTGCACACCCCCACTCTGTTTGGCTCCCTGTGTACTGGCCCACCCTGCTTGGCCCTATAATTGCCCCACCCTGTTTGGCCCTGTGTACTAAATTCCCCACTCTGCTTGGCCCTGTGTAGGTTAGGTTAGGTTGTGTCGGGGATATGTGTATGTAACGAATAAGTTCAAGCGTTCAGAGTTGGCGTCACACACACACACACACACACACACACACACATATACACTGACACACACACACACACACACACACAAGTACCATGACCTCTCTGATGCTAACACCGTCATCAGTAAGGTTAACTGTGCTCTAAGTGAACGATATAACCTGAACTGACGTAAACTAACCTAACCTAACCTAACATGACCTACCCTAACCTAAACTAACAACATATAATAAAATAAACCGCATCTCCATTATATTTCTGAAAGTGTTTATCATCAATTATACTTTAAGGCGGCAAATATGTCAAGATTTAATATATCCAAGCAATAATATAATGTAATATATCCCAGCAATAGTTAATATGAAGTGTAATAAAAGTTCAGATTCATAGGTTAGGTTAGGTTAGGCTTTAATAAATGTTCAAATTGTAGTCCGTGGCGTGTTAGCAGTTACAAACAAGCTGTTGTATAGTTTCAGTAACACCACACAATGACTTGGTTACAGTCCACGTCAATATGGGGTGGCTCGCGGACGGTCGGTGTACACAACTGATTCAAATGACCCCGTAAGAAAGTGTCTGGTCATCTGGACGGCATTCTATTGATCTCGGAACCTAACCAAATTAGCTTACATAAGTATATGATTCTAGACTTATGATATACCCTGGATAATATAGCATATCCCAGAGATGGTTAATATAATATATCCCAGCGATGATTAATATAATATATCCCAGCGATGGTTAATATAATATAACATATCCCAGCGATGGTTAATATAACATAACATATCCCAGCGATGGTTAATATAACATAACATATCCCAGCGATGGTTAATATAATATAACATATCCCAGCGATGGTTAATATAATATAACATATCCCAGCGATGGTTAATATAACATAACATATCCCAGCGATGGTTAATATAATATAATATATCCCAGCGATGGTTAATATAATATAACATATCCCAGCGATGGTTAATATAACATAACATATCCCAGCGATGGTTAATATAACATAACATATCCCAGCGATGGTTAATATAACATAACATATCCCAGCGATGGTTAATATAATATAACATATCCCAGCGATGGTTAATATAATATAACATATCCCAGCGATAGTTAATATAATATATCCCAGCGATGGTTAATATAATATAACATATCCCAGCGATGGTTAACATAATAACATATCCCAGCGATATTAATATAATATATCCCAGCGAATATAATATAACATATCCCAGCGATGGTTAATATATAATATCCCAGCGATGGTTATCCAGAGATGGTTAATATAATATATCCCAGCGATGGTTAATAAATATATGCCAGCGATGGTTAATATAATATATCCCAGCGATGGTTAACTATAATATAACATATCCCAGCGATGGTTAATAAAATATAACATATCCCATGATGGTTAATATAATATAACATATCCCAGCGATGGTTAACTATAATATAACATATCCCAGCGATGGTTAATATAATATAACATATCCCAACAATGGTTAATATAATATAACATATCCCAGTGATGGTTATCCCAGAGATGGTTAATATAATATATCCCAGCGATGGTTAACTATAATATAACATATCCCAGCGATGGTTAATATAATATAACATATCCCAGCGATGGTTAATGTAATACAACATCCCAGCGATGTTTATCCCAGAGATGGTTAATATAATATATCCCAGCGATGGTTAATATAATATAACATATCCCAGCGATGGTTAATATAATATAACATATCCCAGCGATAGTTAATAGAATATATCCCAGCGATGGTTAATATAATATATCCCAGAGATGGTTAATATAATATATCCCAGCGATGGTTAATATAATATATCCCAGAGATGGTTAATATAATATATCCCAGCGATGGTTAATATAATATAACATATCCCAGTGATGGTTAATATAATATAACATAACCCAACGATGGTTAATATAATATATCCCAGTGATGGTTTATATAATATAATATATCCCATCGATGGTTAATATAATATAACCCAGCGATGGTTAATATAATATAATATATCCCAGTGATGGTTAATATAATATATCCCAGCGATGGTTAATATAATATAATATATCCCAGCGATGGTTAATATAATATAATATATCCAAGATATGGTTAACATAATATAATATATCCCAGCGATGGTTAATATAATATAATATATCCCAGCGATGGTTAATATAATATATCCCAGCAATTGTTAATATAATATAAAATATCCCAGAGATGGTTAATATAATATATCCAAGGGATGGTTAATACAATATATCCCAGCAATTGTTAATATAATATAATATATCCCAGAGATGGTTAATATAATATATCCCAGCGATGGTTAATATAATATATCCCAGCGATGGTTAACATAATATAATATATCCCAGCGATGGTTAATATAATATATCCCAGCAATTGTTAATATAATATAAAATATCCCAGAGATGGTTAATATAATATAATATATCCCTGTGATGGTTAATATAATATATCCCAGCGATGGTTAATATAATATAATATATCCCAGAGATGGTTAATATAATATATCCCAGAGATGGTTAATATAATATATCCCAGCGATGGTTAATATAATATAATATATCCTAGAGATGGTTAATATAATATATCCCAGCGATGGTTAATATAATATAATATATCCCAGATATGGTTAACATAATATAATATATCCCAGCGATGGTTAATATAATATAATATATCCCAGATATGGTTAATATAATATAATATATCCCAGCGATGGTTAATATAATAAAACATATCCCAGTGATGGTTAATATAATATAATATATCCCAGCGATGGTTAATATAATATATCCCAGAGATGGTTCATATAATATATCCCAGCGATGGTTAATATAATATATCCCAGCGATGGTTAATATAATATATCCCAGTGATGGTTAATATAATATAATATATCCCAGTGATGGTTAATATAATATATCCCAGCGATGGTTAATATAATATAATATATCCCAGAGATGGTTAATATAATATATCCCAGCGATGGTTAATATAATATAATATATCCCAGTGATGGTTAATATAATATAATATATCCCAGTGATGGTTAATATAATATATCCCAGCGATGGTTAATATAATATATCCCAGCGATGGTTAATATAATATATCCCAGTGATGGTTAATATAATATAATATATCCCAGCGATGGTTAATATAATATATCCCAGCGATGGTTAATATAATATATCCCAGTGATGGTTAATATAATATAATATATCCCAGTGATGGTTAATATAATATAATATATCCCAGTGATGGTTAATATAATATATCCCAGCGATGGTTAATATGATATATCCCAGTGATGGTTAATATAATATAATATATCCCAGCGATGGTTAATATAATATATCCCAGCGATGGTTAATATAATATAATATATCCCGGTGATGGTTAATATAATATAATATATCCCACTGATGGATAATATAATATATCCCAGTGATGGTTAATATAATATAATATAACCCAGAGATGGTTAATAATATAATATATCCCAGTGATGGCTAAAATAATATATCCCAGCGATGGTTAATATAATATATCCCAGCGATGGTTAATATAATATATCCCAGCGATGGTTAATATAATATAATATATCCCAGTGATGGTTAATATAATATAATATATCCCACTGATGGATAATATAATATATCCCAGTGATGGTTAATATAATATAATATATCCCAGTGATGGTTAATATAATATATTCCAGCGATGGTTAATATACTAAATCCCAGCGATGGTTAATATAATATAATATATCCTAGAGATGGTTAATATAATATAATATATCCCAGTGATGTCTAAAATAATATATCCCAGCGATGGTTAATATAATATAATATATCCCAGAGATGGTTAATATAATATATCCCAGCGATGGTTAATATAATATAATATATCCCAGAGATGGTTAATATAATACATCCCAGAGATGGTTAATATAATATATCCCAGCGATGGTTAATATAATATAATATATCCCAGAGATGGTTAATATAATATATCCCAGAGATGGTTAATATAATATATCCCAGCGATGGTTAATATAATATAATATATCTCAGAGATGGTTAATATAATATAATATATCCCAGTGATGGTTAATATAATATATCCCAGTGATGGTTAATATAATATAATATATACCAGCGATGGTTAATATAATATATCCCGTTGATGGTTAACATAACATATCCCAGCGATGGTTAATATAATATATCCCAGAGATGGTTAATATATAATATAACCCAGCGATGGTTAATATTTTATAATATATCCCAGCGATGGTTAATATAACATAATATATCCCAGCGATGGTTAATATTTTATAATATATCCCAGCGATGGTTAATATAACATAATATATCCCAGCGGTGGTTAATATAATATAATATATCCCAGTGATGGTCAATATAATATAATATATCCCAGCGATGGTTAATATAATATAATATATCCCAGCAATGGTTAATATAATATAATATATCCCAGAGATGGTTAGTATAATATATCCCAGCGATGGTTAATATAATATAACCCGGTGATGGTTAATATAATATAATATATCCCAGAGATGGTTAATATAATATATCCCAGCGATGGTTAATATAATATAATATATCCCAGAGATGGTTAATATAATATATCCCAGCGATGGTTAATATAATATAATATATCTCAGAGATGGTTAATATATATCCCAGCGATGGTTAATATAATATAATATATCCCAGAGATGGTTAATATAATATAATATATCCCAGTGATGGTTAATATAATATATCCCAGTGATGGTTAATATAATATATCCCACCGATGGTTAATATAATATATCCCAGTGATGGCTAATATAATATAATATATCCCAGTGATGGTTAATATAATATAATATATCCCAGCGATGGTTAATATAATATAATATATCCCAGCGGTGGTTAATATAATATATCCCAGCGATGGTTAATATAATATAATATATCCCAGAGATGGTTAATATTATATAATATATCCCAGCGATGGTTAATATAATATAATATATCCCAGTGATGGTTAATATAATATAATATATCCCAGCGATGGTTAATATAATATAATATATCCCAGCGATGGTTAATATATATCCCAGCGATGGTTAATATAATATAATATATCCCAGCGATGGTTAATATAATATATCCAAGTGATGGTTAATATAATATAATATATCCCAGCGATGGTTAATATAATATAATATATCCCAGAGATGGTTAATATAATATAATATATCCCAGCGATGGTTAATATAATATAATATATCCCAGCGATGGTTAATATAATATAATATATCCCAGCGATGGTTAATATATATCACAGCGATGGTTAATATATATCACAGCGATGGTTAATATAATATAATATATCCCAGTGATGGTTAATATAATATAATATATCCCAGCGATGGTTAATATAATATATCCCAGTGATGGTTAATATAATATATCCCAGCGATGGTTAATATAATATAATATATCACAGTGATGGTTAATAGAAGATATCCCAGTGATGGTTAATATAAAATATCACAGTGATGATTTTTTTTATGAGGATTAGCCCACCCGGGCACAGGTCACTGACCCACATTGGGGCCTGGGGGGGGGGGCGAAAATGTTATAATAGTAATAATAATAATAATAATAATAATAAAAATAATAGCAAAGAACCATAAAGAAACAAAAAAAAAAAAAAAAAAAAAATATATATATATATATATATATATATATATATATATATATATATATATATATATATATATATATATATATATATATTGTGTTGTCAAAGTACGAGAAACAATTGAGACCCTGTAATTGTGTGTAAATGAGGCAGAAAGTCAGATCATCAACCTGGGACTTGGTCACAATTTTCGTGATGCCATATGGCAGCAGGGTCTACCATTAGACAATACATTATGCTTCCAATATCTTCCCTGGCGGAAATACCTCCCTGTTTGGTAGCTGCCCAGAGATGATTAATATAATACAATATAATATAATATAATATATAATATAATATGATATAATACAATGTAATGTAAAATAATATAATATATCCCAGCGATGGTTAATATAATATATCCCAGCGATGGTTAATATAATATATCCCAGCGATGGTAAATATAACATAATATATCCCAGTGATGGTTAATATAATATATCCCAGCGATGTTTATTATAATATAATATATCCTAGCGATGGTTAATATAATATAATATATCCCAACGTTGGTTAATATAATATAATATATCCCAGCGATGGTTAAGATAATATAACATCACAGCGATGGTTAATATAATATATCCCAGCGGTGGTTAATATAATATAATATATCCCAGCGATGGTTAATATAATATAACATCACAGCGATGGTTAATATAATATATCCCAGCGATGGTTAATATAATATAACATCACAGCGATGGTTAATATAATATATCCCAGCGATGGTCAATATAATATAATATATCCCAGCGATGGTTAATATAATATAATATATCCCAGCGATGGTTAATATAATATATCCCGTTGATGGTTAATATAACATATCCCAGCGATGGTTAATATAATATCTCCCAGAGATGGTTAATATATAATATAACCCAGTGATGGTTAATATTTTATAATATATCCCAGCGATGGTTAATATAACATAATATATCCCAGCGATGGTTAATATTTTATAATATATCCCAGCGATGGTTAATATAACATAATATATCCCAGCGGTGGTTAATATAATATAATATATCCCAGTGATGGTCAATATAATATAATATATCCCAGCGATGGTTAATATAATATAATATATCCCAGCAATGGTTAATATATAATATATCCCAGAGATGGTTAATATAATATATCCCAGCGATGGTTAATATAATATAACCCGGTGATGGTTAATATAATATAATATATCCCAGAGATGGTTAATATAATATATCCCGGTGATGGTTAATATAATATAATATATCCCAGAGATGGTTAATATAATATATCCCGGTGATGGTTAATATAATATAATATATCCCAGAGATGGTTAATATAATATATCCCAGCGATGATTAATATAATATAATATATCCCAGCGATGGTTAATATAATATATCCCTGCGATGGTTGATATAATATATCCCAGCGATGGTCAATATAATATATCCCAGCGATGGTTAATATAATATAATATATCCCAGCGATGGTTAATATAATATAATATATCCCGATGGTTAATATAATATAATATATCCCAGCGATGGTTAATATAATATAATATATCCCAGCGATGGTTAATATCATAATATATCCCAGCGATGGTTAATATAATATAATATATCCCAGCGATGGTTAATATAATATATCCCAGCGGTGGTTAATATAATATAATATATCCCAGCGATGGTTAATATAATATAATATATCCCAGCGATGGTTAATATAATATATCCCAGCGATGGTTAATACAATATAATATATCCCAGCGGTGGTTAATATAATATAATATATCCCAGCGATGGTTAATATATAATATATCACAGCGATGGTTAATATAATATAATATATCCCAGCGATGGTTAATATAATATATCCCAGCGATGGTTAATACAATATAATATATCCCAGCGGTGGTTAATATAATATAATATATCCCAGCGATGGTTAATATAATATAATATATCCCAGTGATGGTTAATATACTATAATATATCCCAGCGATGGTTAATATAATATAATATCTCCCAGCGATGATTAATATAATACAGTACAGGAAGCCCCTTACATATTGTCTATATATCAACAAAATATCAAAGGTGTCAAGTAATTAATTTTTCCGTATTACAGGTGAAGGTGTGGCCAGGGGGGAGAGTATGGTGAGGCGTCTCCCACCTGAGTCAGCTCTCACTCCTCACCCCAGACAGTTGAGAACGTTTATATTAACCCATGATGGCCCGACGTAAATATTTAGCCTTGTATAATATAGAGACGATGCCATATAAACGAGTCAGGGACATATTAATTTTTTCTTTACACTATATATATGAAGGTATAGTTAATATATAATAATAAATGTGTTTTTTATTTTTCTAATGAAGTTGAGAAAATTTTATAAATGTGAAAGAATAAAATTAAATAAATTATGCGAAATAATAGTCTGTATCCATACCAACCACTGGCTTAACTATTGTTACTATCAAACAAATTAATAAAAGTCGCTACCCGCTAAATGTTTCTCAATAGTAATTTAAATTTTAATAGGAAAAATCACTTAAAACAGAAGTAAGAAATAAAAATAAAAATGACTTTAACTCCTTCAAAATGCGAGAAAAAATGTGAGGGAAAGGTTTAACACACATCTACACTACACTTCACCAAACGAGATTCTTGGAGGGAAAATTTTTTAGTCCCGTGAACAGTTAATACAGTTATTTTTCCCAGCAGAAGTTGATATAATATAATGTATTTCAATCGACATTTAATATAAAATAATATATCCCAGCGATGCTTAATATAATGTAATATAAAGCAGCGATTGTTAATATAACTTAATATAACTCAGCAATAGTTAAATATAACGTACTCAAGGAATGGTTAGCATAGTAATATTTCCTCTAATTCACTGATAAAATATATCCGGTATAATGCGCCATGATAGTAAGTAGACATGACTCGTGTTTGGCCCAGCAACCTCTCTGTAAACACGACCGCTGGCAGGACGGTCCCGCCACTCACGCTACTACGCTTCTTATTAATTTTAGGCCGTGGAGAGAGAATGGTACCCCGCGGCTTTACACACACGATACTACCATTCTTTTTTTAATAAAGTCTTGGTATAATAGTCTCCGTATTTCACTAACTGTCTCCTTGTGCGAACTTATTAATGATAGATTCTTTCCTGTTCATAGAGTTACGGGTTACACAGCGGAGTTTCAATATATGTATGAGGGTGAAGAAAAATATACTTGAGGCTTCATGAAACAGTTAGACATTAGGGTATACAGTATATATATTATTTTTATTATTACTGGCGGAGGAGACGAAAAGAATATTTCTCTGTGGTAATATCGAAGTTATGTAATTTATATCTAGTTGTGTAATATTAAAATAGAGCACGGGAAGTTCCCATGTACAGTATGTAGTGAACTAGTGAATAAAAGTTTCTTCTCCTACATTACCTCAGATAAAGACGCTGCCATAAGGTAGTTCGACATGTATAGGGGAGGCCGTCGAGCCTTGTAAAGGTCCATATTTTGCGAGGTAACGAGCGAACGACTCATTAATGGGTTGTTTCCGGCAGTACTCGACGCTGCCAGACGTAGAAGCGGTCGGCGGGGAAGAGGAGCGGGTGGCGGGGAGGAGCAGCGGACGGCGGGGAGGAGGAGAAGGAGGAGCGGGCGGCGGGGAACAGGAAGTCGGAAATCACCAGTAAATGAGGACGGTGGATTCAAAGTGAATTTTTATTAATCTTCTCTTCCCGTTCATTGCATGTTCGATTTATCGGATGACACACACATATATTACCACTGTGGACGGAAAAACGGCCTGGAGTCGTGCCCTCATTTACATATCGTCTGATTTACATCCTCAATTTCGACCCGGAGAGGAAATATACGGGGTAAAGGTTAACTCTGGCTCCTGATAACTTGAGTGATGCGCCCAACCTAACCCGCCGCCCACTACTAACATATTGATTACCAATTTTGAATAACATTTTGGACCCGCGAGCCTTCAACTAGTTCACCCACCCGCGCCCACCACTAACCACTATCCTTCTACCACCATCCTCTTATCATCATCCGTCTACCTGTATCCTTCTACCACTATTCTGCTACCACCATCCTTCTACTAAAATCTTCTACCACCATCCTTGTAATACTATCCTTCTACCACCATCCTCTTATCATCATCCGTCTACCTGTATCCTTCTACCACTATTCTGCTACCACCATCCTTCTACTAAAATCTTCTACCACCATCCTTGTAATACTATCCTTCTACCACCATCCTCTACCACCTATGACTACCATCTGCTACCACTATCCTCTACACTCATTACCACCATTCACTAACAACCAAAAC
>NW_024720773.1:4452743-4470642 GCF_018991925.1 Homarus americanus | reverse complement strand
TATATAAGGTTCACTCCGTATCATGTGGTAAAACCTCGCTCAGAGTTAATGTACACAAAGCAAGAGAGAGAGAGTTTGCCGGGATGGTTGTTGTTATATTATTACTGATGAGGAAGTAAAAGTTCCATTATATGAGAGTTTCTGAAAAAAAATTGTGATATAATGTGCCAGCTTTACACACACACACACACACACACACACACACACACACACACGAGCAACTGTGCCGGAATAACAAGGACAGTGATGTAATAATTTCGCTCGTTAATCTTTTTAGTTACAGTTCATCCATTCGCAGTAATTAAAACACACACACACACACACACACACACACACACACACACACACACACACACACACACACACACACACACACACACACACACACACACACACACACACACACACACACACACACACACACACACACACACACACACACACACACACACGTACGTCCAAATATCTCCTCAACAATTTCAACATTCATCAAGTATTCCAATAACCTTACCTTAACAGTTAAAACACCTCTTGCTTTTATCTGGGCAATAAACAACTTACACAGCGATAATGTACCACCAACACGAGACAGTGACTCATGTGTCAGCCATCACTTGAGACACAAGCTAAGAGTTACGTGAGGATTGGAACTGAGTGACATAGGACTAGGGGCCCGTTAAGATACAGTACACTGCAGATTAACCCTTCGACACCTCCACTCCCCTCTAGTAGTTACGTTTGGTACCCATCCACAGCTGGGTGGACTATGAGGGCTTGAACCTGTGACCCTTAGGATAGGAGGAGAATACCGTATCCACTCAGCCGCCGCACCTTTATGGAAGAATTAATATAACGTGAAGTAAGAGGGAAGCAAACGATAGAGCAATTAACTTACAGATCCTTCCACTATAGTCCAGGATTATCAGCACCCCCTCCCCTCCCCCCCCTTCCCTCCCATGGCGGTATGTAAGGATACAGGTCCTCCTCCTCCTCCTCCAGGGATCAACACCGCCATCAACGTCCTCCCGTTAAGACCTCAAGATTAGGCTGACCGAGCAGGTACAACACGTTAGCCCAGCGAGGTGGAGGAGGCGTCTTCACTCTTATGTATTATACCTTCACGATATAACTCAGTGATGACCTCTTGTGTCGTCAATCTTCACCTTACACAGACACACACTGTTCACATGTGCGTCAGCGTACCCAGTTAACCTTTTGAAGACGACGATTTAACCCTTTGATAATGATGGTTTAACCCTTTGATAGTGATGGTTTAAACCTATGACGATGATGGTTTAACCCTTTGATAATGATGGTTTAAACCTTCGACGACGATGATTTAACCCTTTGAATATGCTTATTTAACCCCTTCATGATGATGTTGAGGAATTAACCCTTTACCGATGATTTTTAACCCATTACCCATAATAATTTAACCCTTCAGAACTCAAAGGGCTAAGAACCAGTATTATTTCACGTCAGGAAACAGCTGAACTAACATAAGGCGATATTTACTTCCAAAGTCCACAGTTGAATATAAACTTCCTCTGAGTGGTCGACAGTGTAGCCAGACGGGACAACTCCAATATTTCCCCACCACTACAAACAATTATTACCACCACCAGACACGACCCAACTTCCACGGTGGTAAAGCTGTGTTGTGATAAACATTTTACACTAACTCTTCTTTCACCCCTTCATGGTAAAACTCCTCAGGAAGCCATATCAACACAGACCACACACACACACACACACACACACACACACACACACACACACAGTTACCTAATGTTATAAATGTGATTTCAGATTAGGCAGTACCATTACTTAAGACTAATTTGCATAAGAAAAACTATATAATTCTAATGCTGTTTTTTTTCAGCCTCTTAATACAAACATGCAAAAAATATATATATATAAAATTAAAACGAGACAAGTATAAAAAATAAAACTGATTAGACTGAGAAAATTTTTTAGTTGACGATAAATGAAATAATTTAGTCGTACAATTCTTCAAATAACATTAAGGTAAATATTATTCATCTGGTGAAACTAATTACACCACAAAACTAAACTCTGGTGAAACTAACACCACCACAAACGTCAACACATCTTACACACAACAGAAGACGTGGGTTGAGGTCAGCCACACTTATTAACACATACCTGAAAACGTAATTAAGAAAAAATGACTCAGGTAAGTTTCCATCCAAAATACAGGTAAGTTCCCAACCAAAATTCAGGTAAGTTCCCATCCAAAATTCAGGTAAGTTCCCATCCAAAATACAGGTAAGTTTCCAACCAAAACACAGGTAAGTTCCCATCCAAAACACAGGTAAGTTTCCAATCAAAAAAAAAAAAAAAACATAAATGGAAAGCAAAACAAATGAACACATGTAAATACTTGACAGTGACAAACTTATGATATGTAAATAACTGAGGATGATAATGATAGTGTGGATGATAATGATAGTGTGGATGCTAATAATAGTGTGGATGATAATGATTCTGCGGATGATTCATAGTGATGATCAAAACGTAGAGGTGGACGTGATAAAACCAAACACAAAAAAGAACAAAAAAGGACAAAAAGAGAAATGTTTACTATGAACAAGGACAAATTAGCATAACTTTTACCAAGAACAAGGACAAATTAGCATAACTTTTACCAAGAACAAGGACAAATTAGCATAACTTTTACCAAGAACAAGGACAAATTAGCATAACTTTTACCAAGAACAAGGACAAATTAGCATAACTTTTACCAAGAACAAGGACAAATTAGCATAACTTTTACCAAGAACAAGGACAAATTAGCATAACTTTTACCAAGAACAAGGACAAATTAGCATAACTTTTACCAAGAACAAGGACAAATTAGCATAACTTTTAACAAGAACAAGGACAAATTAGCATAACTTTTACCAAGAACAAGGACAAAAAACATTAGCATAACTTTTACCAAGAACAAGGACAAATTAGCATAACTTTTACCAAGAACAAGGACAAATTAGCATAACTTTTACCAAGAACAAGGACAAATTAGCATAACTTTTACCAAGAACAAGGACAAATTAGCATAACTTTTAACAAGAACAAGGACAAATTAGCATAACTTTTACCAAGAACAAGGACAAAAAATATCAAGAAAATAGCTTATACCTAAAGGACAACACACCTGAACAGTAATATAACAAGACACCGGACAAAACACCTGGACAATATCACACCAAAACACCTGGACAAAACACACCTAAACACCTGGACAATACCACACCTAAACACCTGGACAATACCACACCTAAACACCTGGACAATACCACACCACCACCCACACAGCCAACAGTGACCAGCTCAGAACTCGGGTGTTAAATCATGAGATCTGTTACCAGGCAGACACACCACCACACGCTGTCACTGTTAACTGTAGGTGTACCTGAAGGAGGTGTACGGTGGCGTAAGAAACACTACTGAGAACAGGATTTTTGTTTACTGCTGAGAACAAGAGAGAAAGAGAAGAGAGGGGGAGATGGGAGAGAGACAGAGGAAAGGAGAGAAGAGGAAATGAGAGAAAGAGAGAAGATACCGTTGCAAGGACAGATAAGACACACGAACATCACCACCACCACCACACAAAGGCTACACCTACGTCCACACAGGATATGTGAGGGCGGGGGACCTGTTGTACCCCAGGTAAGATTCGAACACTTGACGACCTGATATGCCGAGAGTGTCAACAGAGGGGTCAGGAAGGGTCACCTGATAATCCCACACATCTACAGGGTCCATCTCACAGGGTTTTATTTGGTCTGGGGCTGGTCTAGTTCCCTATGACAAGTGACAACCAGGAACACGATGATGGATTAACCCTGGGATGATAGCCACTCGTTCCAACTGACAGACAGACAGACAGCGAGATACAGGTGGATGTGGATGGTGCTGTATTAAAAAAAAATAAGTAAACAGACTTAATGTAAACAAGAGCTACAAGATAAGTCTGAGGTGTTTGCTGAGTTATCTAATGTTTATACTCAGACGTGATCACTCATACTGTCGAGCACAATTTCGTAAACATTGAGACATGTACAGAAGAGTTGCTCTATACAGCTAAGAAAAAAAGTCCTCCAGCCCTCAACGATAGCACGAACATCCCTCGCACACATACACCCCCACACGCACACACACGCACACACAGTGGAGACGCAGCATGACGTTACACTGACCCACGGCCTCAGCCCACACCACCACCCACGCCCCCACCCAACACCACCCACCCAACACCACCCAAGTATTCATCACTGGTCGTACCCTACACGCGACTAGACAGATTATTTCTCATTAAAAGCCACATGACAGAGGGCAGTTAAGGCTAGGTCAATTGGGTCATCCATCAGGAGCAACATTGTAAATAAAGAGGTTATGTGAATCTATCGCCGACCTTTTATAATAGAGACGTTAGACCTTAGATGTTATGTTATGGGAAGGGAGTTGGCGACGTTTAGTGTGTGTCTGGTTCACAGGAGGAGGAGGAGGGGGAAGGTAGGGGGAGGGGGGGGAGGGGAGTGGGGAGGGAGGGAGGGAGGAGGTAGGGGAGGGGGGGGTAGGGGAGGAGGGTAGGGAGGAGTAAGGAGATTGGGAGAGGAGGTTGAGGGAGGCTGGGGGGGGAGGAGGAGGAGGAGGAAGAGAAAGTAACGGGAGGGGGATGGGTAGGGAGGAGGAACGGGTAAGAAGAATTAAGAGGAAGAGGAACGAAGAAGACGAAGGAGGAATAGGAACGGGGAAGGAAGGAAGGAAGGAAGGAAGGAAGGAAGGAAGGAAGGAAATGAAAATAGCTCACCCTCCCTGTACTTTCCAGGAGGTAATTTAGTTTTACCCTTCCCTTGATGACCCAACACAAGGCTGGGCAGTGGGCAGCCCGAGGGACAACCACACAGCCACTAAGACTAACCAAACACGTCACTTATCTATTATTTCTCAACAGCTGGGACTCTCTCTCTCTCTCTCTCTCTCTCTCTCTCTCTCTCTCTCTCTCTCTCTCTCTCTTAACAACTGGAACTCTCTCTCTCAACAACTGGGACTCTCTCTCTCTCCACAGCTGGGACTCTCTCTCTCTCTCAATAACTGGGTCTCTCTCTCTCTCTCTCTCAGCAACTGGGATTCTCTCTCAACAACTGGGACCCTCTCTCAACAACTGGGACCCTCTCTCAACAATTGGGACCCTCTCTCAACAACTGGGACTCTCTCTCAACAACTGGGACCCTCTCTCAACAACTGAAACCCTCTCTCAACAACTGGGACCCTCTCTCAACAACTGGGACCCTCAACAACAACTGAACGTAATGATGTTGACCGAAGTAGTCAAGACGAGGTCATTTATTCACTACTGTATAAAGAAGACCCATAAATCCCATTAAGTAAAATTCATGGGATCTTGTGTCAGGGGTTTTGTTTAGTAACCTCCTTGATACAACGACTTTGCACTCTGGACAGATGGTCGTAGGATAGGAGGCAGTGTATTTGGTTGAAAAGATTGTATTTAACCCGTGAAGTTGTTTATGTGTGTTGTAAGGTCACTATATATGTATCCCCAAACCTTCCCTATACCTCAAAGGCCTCAGAGACATAGCCAACAAATTAATGACTGACAAGACATATTTTCGTCGATAAATGAAAGAAATAAAGCAAGTGTCCCTCTATGCACATATATAATTAACATCGAAGGGAACGTTTTTTATATGGTGAGAGACAGGTACATACATACATACATACATACATACATACATACATACATACATACATACATACAGTTAAGAAAACAATCATAGTTACATTCCGTCTCCCGAGTCCTGACAAACACAAGTGATGGGAAATTAGGTCCATCACGATCACAAAAAACAACGTGGCAATATTTTGTGTTAATCCCTGGCCAGACCCACGACGCATCTCTCTCTCCTGATAGTTTTTTCCCCATTTCCCTGGCGAAAATTTATCGTCGGGGAATTCTCTGGGGGAGTTTTCTGATGCACTGATGAAGCGGTTATGTCAGATCAACTGCTGACGAAGGGATCACGACTGTAGACTGCTGACGAGGTAGCTTCGTCTGCAGGTGGATGGCGAGAAGGTGACGGCTATAGACAGCTGACGAAGTAGCCAAGCCAGGAGGAGGAAATGGTGCAGAGAGAGAGAGAGAGAGAGAGAGAGAGAGAGAGAGAGAGTGTCCCAGCTGTTGAGTGAGTGAGAATGAGAGTCCCAGCTGTTGAGAGAGAGAGAGAGAGAGAGAGAGAGTGTGTGTCCCAGCTGTTGAGTGGTGAATAGAGTCCCAGCTGTTGAGAGAGAGAGAGAGAGAGAGAGAGAGAGAGAGTGTCCCAGCTGTTGGTGAGTGAGAATGAGAGTCCCAGCTGTTGAGAGAGAGAGAGAGAATAATGCATCGTGCCTTGCTTAACGATATATTACGATACTAAAACAAACACACACACACACACACACACACTACTACTTTGTTGTCACTCGGAATCGAGTGTGACGATCATCTAGCTATGATACAATAATACGAGTGATTAAAGGTGTCACCTAGGTTGGTGGGTTCTGAGGTGACTAAAGAGGCCGATACGGGACCGGCAGGGTCGATCACAGATGTTGCACATGTGGAGGGCTACATCTAGTGCGGGAGGGGCGGCGACAGCGTCTTTCCGGCGTTGGTGCTTGTCTGCCTCAGTATGCAATCGGGCCAACTCGAAAGTATTGACACCTTCACGTGTGGTGCTCCTCCAAGCGTTCTGGTGTGGAGTAATCGACTCTCAGGTGAGGGGGTCGTAATCGTCTCCCACGTGAGGGGGTCGATTTGGCACTTTTTCAGGTTTGTCTTAAGACTATCCTTATACCTTTTCAGTTGCCCGCCAGCGTTACGTTTACTATTCGTTAGGTAACTGTAAAGTAGCTGCTTTGGCAGTCTACTGTCGTCCATGCGGGTAACATGGCCAGTCCAGCGTAGTTGTTCATGGATAATGGCAGCCTCGATGCTCCTACAGTTGGTGTCAGCAAGAATACTTGCATTTTGTTCTCTTGTCTTCACACACACACACACACACACACACACACACACACACACACACACACACACACACACACACACACACACACACAAAGATAAACATACACTGATGATGCACTAAAACTTTACTGTTACAACACAAACCTAAAAGAAAAATAAACAATAATTTCTTTAAACCTCGCGACTGGTGCAGCAACAATAATAATAATAATAATAATAATAATAATAATAATAATAATAATAATAATAATAATAATAATAATAAATTTTTCCTTACAACTCACCATTAATGCAAAAAGTATATATATAATTTCCTCTACCTGGCCCTGACTGGCCCCAGCACACACACACACACACACACACACACACACACACACACACACACACAAACTGAATTACAAAATCCTCTCCTTTCCCCAGACAGGGATAATAATTTACATAATCAGGTACGTCCATAAATCAAGGGAAAAAGCAAGACAGTGGAGGAAAGTGGAAGGGAGAGAGAGACAGACAAATGGGGAATAAAGTGGGGGGATAAAGTGGGGGATAAAAGTGGGGGATAAATTGGGGGATAAAGTTGGGGGAATAAAGAGGGGGATAAAGTGGGGGGATAAAGAGTGGGGAGAATAAAAGTGGGGGATAAAGTGGAAATAAATTGGGGGGATAAGTGGGAGGAATAAAAGAGGGGAATAAGAGGAGGATAAAGTGAGGAGAGACGAACAAGACTTTAAAGTGTCTGATCATGTAGATTTTTTTATGGATAGTAATTGTTGTTAATAATACACGCCCCTCCCCTCCCCACTCCTCCCTGTTTCTGATCGACATAAAATAACCGATAACAATACATCCAGCCACACCATCAATGCTTTAACCACCACCAAATAAAATAAATAATATTAACGATTACAAAATTAAACAAGGCCTTAACAGCAGTTTGTCCGCTACCGCCTAACACCATAACACACAGTAAGGGGAGATTATTTTCACCTTAAACCGACGCATTACTGATGGAAGTGATCACACGCCTGTACCCTGACCACTCACCCCCATCACACCGAGTTGCGTCTCACTTACCTGGAAAAGAAAAATAAATAAATAAATAAATAAATAAATAAATAAATACGCTATAGATATTTGGCGAAACAATATTTGAAAAGCTTTATATAATTACCTTAATGAATGTACTATAGTTCATGTCTAATTTAACACCAATAAATTCTGAATAATAATCGCCACCTTTCCACCTCCCTCCCGGACACACAGAAGAGAGACTATATAAATACGTCGCTTATACACTTCTACAGTATAGTGACAACAGCATAGTGATATACAGACAACAGCTAAATAAATGACAGCCATTGACAGTAACCCCTGACCAAGAGAGTCATGGGAACGGTATACTGGCCAGGTAAAAATCAATGGTGGTCGTGTTTACAGTGTGAGGCGGGGGATGATCCTTACACCTTCTTTGTTCACATCGCCTGGACGACGGCAAACAGGTCATAACACGCTACTATACCCATCAGTGTCACACGGCAGTAAACAGAGGGACCACACGAGAGTAAACAGAGGGACCACACGGCAGTAAACAGAGGGACCACACGGCAGTAAACAGAGGGACCACACGAGAGTAAACAGAGGGACCACACGGCAGTAAACAGAGGGACCACACGGCAGTAAACAGAGGGACCACACGGCAGTAAACAGAGGGACTACACGAGAGTAAACAGAGGGACACAAGTAAACAGAGGGACCACACAAGAGTAAACAGAGGGACCAAAACAGAGGGACCACACAAGAGAGGGACCAAACAGAGGGACTACACGAGAGTAAACAGAGGGACCACACGACAGTAAACAGAGGACTACGAGAGTAAACAGTGGGACCACACGAGAGTAAACAGAGGACCACACGAGAGTAAACAGAGGGTAAACAGAGGGACAACAGTAAACAGAGGGACCACACGAGAGTAAACAGAGGACCACAACAGTAAACAGAGGGACCACACAACAGTAAACAGAGGGACCACAAACAGAGGGACCACACAAAACAGAGGGACCACAACAGTAAACAGAGGACCACACGACAGTAAACAGAGGACACACGAGAGTAAACAGAGGGACCACACGAGAGTAAACAGAGGGACTACACGAGAGTAAACAGAGGACCACACGAGAGTAAACAGAGGGACCACACACACAGAGGGACCAGTAAACAGAGGACCACACGAGAGTAAACAGAGGGACCACACGAGAGTAAACAGAGGGACCGAGAGTAAAACAGAGGGACCACACAGAGTAAACAGAGGGACCACACAACAGTAAACAGAGGACCACACGACAGTAAACAGAGGACCACACGAGAGTAAACAGAGGGACCACGAGAGTAAACAGAGGACCACACGAGAAACAGAGGGACCACACGAGAGTAAACAGAGGGACCACACGACAGTAAACAGAGGACCACACGAGAGAACAGAGGGACGAGAGTAAACAGAGGGACACACGAGAGTAAACAGAGGGACCACACAACAGAGGGACCACACAACAGTAAACAGAGGGACCACACAACAGTAAACAGAGGGACCACAACAGTAAACAGAGGGACCACACAAGAGTAAACAGAGGGACCACAACAGCAAACAGAAGGACCACACGACAGTAAACAGAGGGACCACACGACAGTAAACAGAATGACTACACGAGAATAAACAGAGGGACCACAACAGTAAACAGAGGGACCACACAGTCACAACAGTAAACAGAGGTACCACAACAGTAAACAAAGGGACCACACGAGAGTAAACAGAGGGACCACACAACATTTTACTCATATACTAAGAATATTAAATATACCGTAAACAATATATTATTTTAAAAAGTTTGTAGACTTTTTACTCTTGAAAAAAATATTACGTTAAGGGAAAATATTTTGCCTCTTTGTATAAACAGGATTTTTTTTTTACATTTTTTTTTTTACATAGAATGAATTATGGGATAAATGTAGCGTGAATAATGATGAAAGCTTTTATTGTGAGCATTTACCCCCCCCCCCTCCCCCGTGTCATGCTGACCACACCACCTCACCTCTTACAGGGACCACCTATCCGACCAGCACGACCCCGAAATACCACATCCTAGAATGACACTGTAGTACGACGACCACATCCTAAGACGATCCAAACGACCACATCCTAGAATGATAACCCCAATTAGGAGGACCATATCCCAAGACGATCCAAACGACCACATCCTAGAATGATAACCCCAATTAGGACGCCCACAACCTAAGACGATCCAAACGACCACATCCCCTTATTAAGACGACAACATCCCAGAGCGACCCCCTATTAGGAAGACCACATCCCAAAACGACACCTCCCAGGACGACCCCAACGACCACATCCCACTGGCCAAATTGTAAATCAAGCGAGCAAATAAACAAAACGAAGCGAGTAAACAAACAAACAAACAAAAATCAGGTGAGTAAACAAAGTGATGTAAACAAAAAAATAATTAAGGTAACATCAATTGAGGTAATAATCGTGGTGCCTTAATGATACCTACCTTAATTAATGATACCTGCCTTAATTAATGATACCTGCCCTAATTGGGTCATGTGATATTAAAGCAAAAGATGACAGGAGGTGGGTGTCTGATTTTCCTTCAAGACTAATGGTTGTGTTTGACCTGAACGACGACACGTTTCATTAAAGCTTCATGGTACAAGTTTCATTAAAGCTTCATGGTACAAGTTTTATTAAAGCTTCATGGCACAAGTTATATTAAAGCTTCATGGTACAAACTAGACGTAACACTGTGTCTTGTACCACGTCACGGCCACCACCACGTCACGGCCACCACAATCTACAGATCAGACTGAGTGGCTGAGTGGATACAACATCGGCTTCCTGTTCTACGGGTCGCTGGTTCGCTACCGGTGCACCCCCATCTAACCCCCGTGTAAAATTGTACCTCACTTTACACTTGGGTAAATAAAGGTTGGACGAGTGCAGTGCCGGCCACGATGTCTGTGCACTGGTGGCTAAGGAATACGATACCCGTCTATACTGTATCCATACTGTCCCTAAAGGGCTGCTAGGCCTATGGGACCCAATTTTCACAGGAAATAGATCCGTTGGTCTCAGGTAGCCCAGAGAAGTATTACCACAGGACAACTGTACAGACACACACACACACACACACACAGTCTCTCCCGCCCCCCGCACCCCAAGGGCGTGGTATGAAACACTCGAATAACTCAGAATGTTAAGCATCAAACACAAGCTGAGGCGTTCCTGACTGGCCAATCTTACACTACCAAGGAGTTTCAAATAACATCAACGCTGACAATGAGATTAAATTCTATAACACGAGAGAAACGCCCCCCACCCCCCCACCACCACTGCTGGAGCTGGGGGAATATACTGTCGTCCCTCACACTGTCGCAATATTTGTATCTGATGTGACGACCTAAACACGACACGAAACTGCTTGGGGTTAGAGATCTTGTTTAGTAAGCTGGGGTAGTGAGACGGGTATGCCCTAAGTTTTGAGAGAGAGAGAGAGAGAGAGAGAGAGAGAGAGTACAGTCCCCTTCACTAGTGCGTTTACAGGGGCTCGTCAGGTTTTGTGCAGTGTGGCAGCCCTGTGTTTATTTACATTCGACAGAAGGAAACTCGCAATAGTAAACACACTATGGAATCAAATTAAACCAATATTAAAACAAATATCTCAATGTAATGATTTGTGGAATATTTATATGACGAGCCCCTGTAAACGCACTAGTGAAGGGGACTGTATGCTTATACTGTACAGCACATACAATCCAAAACACAAACAACAAGTACAAACACATACTACAGTAAAACGTCTCCACAACACACGCACACACACACACACACACACACACACACACACACACACACACAGGGTGATGATAGCCCTTACCTTTAACACAGATTGATATTGCATTTCTATCTGGACTTACAGGATAGGTGTCACCGCCCCAGGTAACACAGGTGAGGCAAGAGTGTTTGATGACACACTACAGTATATCCTCTGATAACTCTGTGTATTGCAAGAGAGTGAGTCAACTTTAGATCTGGTGATTTGATGAATTGTCTTACCCGCCTGAACCTGCAAGTGTTACGGTGTATTTATATGGCTCTGCTTAAAATGGCTCTGCTTAAAATGGCTCTGCTTAATATGGCTCTGCTTAATATGGCTCTGCTTAATATGGCTCTGCTTAATGTGTATATGTGTGTGTGTAAGCAGCACACCAGCATCCAAATGACCAAGACCAGATATTACACAGTTTACACGGAGAGAGAGAGAGAGAGAGAGAGAGAGAGAGAGAGGAAGGGTGGGACCATCAGCCACACCATGTTAACCCTTCCTTCACCACCACCACCATCAGCTACACCTTGTTAACCCTTCCTTCACCACTATCATATTTCCCTCTACATATTATCTCCAGCTCTCTCTGTCTCCTCCTCTTCCATCTATTCCTCTTCCACTACTTCTCCTTTCCCCTGTCTCTCCCTATTTTATTGCCCTTGCCCTAATTCCCCGTCGTCTCGTCTTTTCAACTTTTCCTTCCACTAATTACCACTTCCTTTTTCACTCACCCTAAAAGTGTCTCATTACTTATTTATTTTTATCTTCTCTTTACGCTTCCTCATAACCCAATTTATTTTAATCGTCTTTTTTTTTATATTTTTAAACATTTTATTTTTATTTTTACATATATATAATTTATCTATCTCTCTTACTTTCTTTTCTCCTTCCCTTTGTTCTTCCATCAGCTCTCTCTCTCTCTTTCTCTCTCTCTCTCTCTCTCTCTCTCTCGTAAAATATAGGAATCACTCACCACTAACAGCACATTCAGTGGGTCTTTTAACACTGTTTTGGCAAGGTAAGCGACGCCTACTAATTAGCCATTAGCGCGACACCTGTAGCGACATCAAAGTGAGATTTACTGATATAAGAGAGAGAGAGAGAGAGAGAGAGAGAGAGAGAGAGAGAGAGAGAGAGAGTAATGTTTTCCACCGATGTATTAAGGGAACATGGCCATAACCTGAACTCTCGACACTAATACCCAATAATTATCAAAGCAAACGCGGTGCCTATTTCACCTCAGGCATTAATTAGGGTACACATACACACGCGCGCGCACACACGTACACCGAGTACTTCATGTATGTGTACCCAATGACAAGAGCTTCAGGTACCGGCGCGGCAACTTGTCTGTGGTAGTCAATAAATAATGTTAATGTTACACGTAATTTACATTAAACCTTTCTGAGATCCCCTGACAACCTAACCAGCCTCACCTTCGCTGTGATAACCTGGCTGCGTCCTGCCACCTCACCCCACATACCCCGAAGATTTTAACATTCGGGGGGCCCTACCGGTGGGATCATGAAGACCCTACCGGTGGGATCATGAAGACCCTACCGGTGGGATCATAGAGACCCTACCGGTGGGATCATGAAGACCCTACCGGTGGGATGATAAAGACTCTACCGGTGGTTTAATGAAGACCCTACCGGTGGTTTCATGAAGACCCTACCGGTGGGTTCACGAAGACCCTACCGGTGGGTTCACGAAGACCCTACTAGACGAGTTTACGAGGACCAAACCCACTCCTCTCCGCCACTACCAACAAAAAGACCCCAGAGCAGCACTTTCAATTCCCAAGTCTTGAGTTACTGCAGCCATAAACATCAGACAAGAGTACAGTAGTTGAGGACGAAAACGTAGACCATCAATTGGTAGAGGTTTAGTCGGTGCGGTGCGGTGTGGTGTGGTGCGGTGCGGTGTGGTGTGGTGCGGTGTGGTGCGGTGCGGTGTGGTGTGGTGCGGTGCGGTGTGGTGTGGTACAGCTAAAGGCTCTTACGTAATCTGGCAGGTGTTTTAAGGTACCTGGTGGAGCCGAAAGCAGTAATTATGATATAGGGAGGACTCTTAAACACACCTTATTTAATACCTGGGGGATGACTGTCTCTCTCACACACACATATTAGACTTACCAGGTGTTTAATTATATCTCTAATCACCTTGACCTACACAAGTAACCACAAGGAGAGTACTGCTGACCTGCGAAATTAACTTGACAGATTCATCACCATTCCTCATAAACGACATAACTCCACTACCACGATGCAAAAAACGGGAGAAGGACATTTAAAATAACCTTCCCATTAATATATCACTATTAATCTCTACCTCATTTTGAAGTGACATAAGCATGAATTCCTATACGAGTATATTATAATTATACAAACATTATAACGAAGGAGACTCAACTATGACAATAAGCACCGATACGAACACAAATTACCTGGGGTGACCTTCTCCCGTTCCCTGACCTGAGGATTGACTGTGCTGCGGCAAGGTCTACTGGGTTGGTTCCTCGCTACTCCAGGATGGATTAATGCGAAGGTTGGGTGGATAATGACCACGAGGAAGCAGTATATAGTTGGATCCTGGATGGTGTACGCATGACCCCAGTTGGATTTGTACCTTAGAGAGAGGTAGACTCGCAAAACACGTGTGTACAAATACTGGCCAAAAGTATTACTTGTATAGTGAATTTAATGTAATGATTATACCAGTTTGATAATAATTATACATACCAATAATTATAGATTAAATTACATTGTTCTTGGTACAAACTCATGTACACTGATCATGAGTGGTGTTAATGTACAGTGATGGTATAATTTGTGCACCTGTAACAATGTGTGCACCTGTAACAATGTGTGCACAAGTAACAATTTGCGCACAAGTAACAATTTGCGCACAAGTAGCAACACGAAGACTGTGTGTATATACCATTACTTATATATCATTCCTTACAAAATAACAACTGAACCACACCTCCACGAAACAAGTACAAACAACCAAAAACAAAGCACAAACACTGGACTTTTATTTACAGCCGGGAACACACCCTGACTCATAGAGGCATCAAGGGTCTCACTAATGACGAGACACACCTCACCTTATCTCTCGTCTCTTCTCAATCATTATAACATAGTGATAAACGATGAACCCAGCTGCCGATACCTGCCACCAGGGTGTAGAGGATGAGGTAAGAGGAAGTGGTGGTGACGGTGGTGTTGTTGGTGACGGTGGTGTTGCTGGTGACGGTGGTGTTGCTGGTGACGGTGGTGTTGCTGGTGACGGTGGTGTTGCTGGTGACGGTGGTGTTGCTGGTGACGGTGGTGTTGCTGGTGACGGTGGTGTTGTTGGTGACGGTGGTGTTGCTGGTGACGGGTGGCTGGTGACGGTGGTGTTGTTGGTGACGGTGGTGTTGCTGGTGACGGTGGTGTTGCTGGTGACGGTGCTGGTGACGGTGGTGTTGCTGGTGACGGTGGTGTTGCTGGTGACGATGGTGTTGTTGGTGACGGTGGTGTTGCTGAAACCCAACAGTGGTGTTGCTGGTGACGGTGTTGGTGACGATAGTGTTGCTGAGTGACGGTGGTGTTGCTGGTGACAGTGGTGTTGCTGGTGACGGTGGTGTTGCTGGTGACGGTGGTGTTGCTGGTGACGGTGGTGTTGCTGGTGACGGTGGTGTTGCTGGTGACGGTGGTGTTGCTGGTGACGGTGGTGTTGCTGGTGACGGTGGTGTTGTTGGTGACGGTGGTGTTGCTGGTGACGGTGGTGTTGCTGGTGACGGTGGTGTTGCTGGTGACGGTGGTGTTGCTGGTGACGGTGGTGTTGCTGGTGACGGTGGTGTTGCTGGTGAAGGTGGTGTTGTTGGTGACGGTGGTGTTGTTGGTGACGTGTGGTGTTGTTGGTGACGGTGGTGTTGTTGGTGACGGTGGTGTTGCTGGTGACGGTGGTGTTGTTGGTGACGGTGGTGTTGCTGGTATTGGTGGTGTTGTTGTTGGTGACGGTGGTGTTGCTGGTGACGGTGGTGTTGTTGGTGACGGTGGTGTTGCTGGTGACGGTGGTGTTGTTGGTGACGGTGGTGTTGCTGGTGACGGTGGTGTTGCTGGTGACGGTGGTGTTGCTGGTGACGGTGGTGTTGTTGGTGACGGTGGTGTTGTTGGTGACGGTGGTGTTGCTGGTGACGGTACGGTGGTGTTGTTGGTGACGGTGGTGTTGCTGGTGACGGTGGTGTTGCTGGTGACGGTGGTGTTGTTGGTGACGGTGGTGTTGCTGGTGACGGTGGTGTTGCTGGTGACGGTGGTGTTGTTGGTGACGGTGGTGTTGTTGGTGACGGTGGTGTTGCTGGTGACGGTGGTGGTGCTGGTGACGGTGGTGTGCTGGTGACGGTGGTGTTGCTGGTGACGGTGGTGACGGTGGTGTTGTTGGTGACGGTGGTGTTGCTGGTGACGGTGGGGTGTGTTGGTGACGGTGGTATTTGCTGGTGACGGTGGTGTTGTTGGTGACCGGTGGTGTTGTTGGTGACGGTGGTGTTGCTGGTGACGGTGGTGTTGCTGGTGACGGTGGTGTTGTTGGTGACGGTGGTGTTGTTGGTGACGGTGGTGTTGCTGGTGACGGTGGTGTTGTTGGTGACGGTGGTGTTGTTGGTGACGGTGGTGTTGTTGGTGACGGTGGTGTTGTTGGTGACGGTGGTGTTGTTGGTGACGGTGGTGTTGTGTGGTGACGGTGGTGTTGTTGGTGACGGTGGTGTTGTTGGTGACGGTGGTGTTGTTGGTGACGGTGGTGTTGTTGGTGACGGTGGTGTTGTTGGTGACGGTGGTGACGGTGGTGTTGTTGGTGACGGTGGTGTTGCTGGTGACGGTGGTGTTGCTGGTGACGGTGGTGTTGCTGGTGACGGTGGTGTTGCTGGTGACGGTGGTGTTGCTGGTGACGGTGGTGACGGTGGTGTTGTTGGTGACGGTGGTGTTGCTGGTGACGGTGGTGTTGCTGGTGACGGTGGTGACGGTGGTGTTGTTGGTGACGGTGGTGTTGCTGGTGACGGTGGTGTTGCTGGTGACGGTGGTGTTGTTGGTGACGGTGGTGTTGCTGGTGACGGTGGTGTTGTTGGTGACGGTGGTGTTGTTGTGACGGTGGTGTTGCTGGTGACGGTGGTGTTGTTGGTGACGGTGGTGTTGTTGTGACAGTGGTGGTGCTGGTGACGGTGGGTGTTGCTGGTGACGGTGGTGTTGCTGGTGACGGTGGTGTGCTGGTAACGGTGGTGTTGCTGGTGACGGTGGTGGTGCTGGTGACGGTGGTGTTGTTGGTGACGGTGGTGTTGCTGGTAACGGTGGTGTTGCTGGTGACGGTGGTGTTGCTGGTGACGGTGGTGTTGTTGGTGACGGTGGTGTTGTTGGTGACGGTGGTGTTGTTGGTGACGGTGGTGTTGCTGGTGACGGTGGTGTTGTTGGTGACGGTGGTGTTGCTGGTGACGGTGGTGTTGTTGGTGACGGTGGTGTTGCTGGTGACGGTGGTGTTGCTGGTGACGGTGGTGTTGCTGGTGACGTAGGGTGTAGATGGTGGAGAACTAAGTGGTGGTGACGGTGGTGTTGACGTAAGGGTGTATTAGATGAGCTAGGTGAAGTGGGTGGTGGTGGTGGTGGTGTTGGTGGTTAGGTCAGGTCAGGTGGTGGGTGTTGACGCATCATATCCATTAATCTTAATTACCGTTTATCAGGCCACTTGTTCACGAGTATTTCAAAACCTGTTATTATCGAGGATTAAAAAAAAAATTATATATATATATATATATAAAATTCCAAATATTGTCTCTTAACCACACACGGGTTTGAAAATATGATATATAGCGACGATTAATATTTTAGGGGTGAGGGAGGAAGGGAGAGGAAGGGGGGTAGGAAGGGGTGGTAGGAAGGAAGGGGACTAGGGGGGAGGAAGAGTGGTAGGAAGGGGA
>NW_024720773.1:4436514-4452643 GCF_018991925.1 Homarus americanus | reverse complement strand
TATCACACGAGTCAGGCGGGCCAGGTGAGTCGTGTTGTCGCAGTAGAATACAAACTAATAAACTGTCTCACCTGGCGCCACCACACCTGCCTCACTCACCACTCATGTAACATAATTATTAAACCGCGCAAAAAAGTTACATTACGAGAATAAGAACAATTAGTTAACAGATATGTCATCAACTTGAATTACCTGACGAGACGCTCTTGTAGACGTCACCACTGAGCAGAAAATTAATACTTATATACGCAGAAATAATCAAGAACAAAGCTATTTAGTTATTATTCACAAAACGACTATGTAAACAAAAATTTCCAATGGTCGGTCTAGTGATCATCATCTAAGATTTTTGTTTATTATCTAAATGAAGACAAGAAGATGTCTTACCTTTACAGGATTTATATCTCAGGACTGACAAACGCTGGAGGAATTATCGTCATATATTTACAAAGTTACATATGAAGATAAAATGATGCAGTAAATAGAACCTCGACATAGATACAACTGCATGATGGACTGTATCTCCAGGAGGATCAGCCAAACACGCCCTAACACAAACAGGAAAATATCAAATACTAACAAAGGAAATATATAAAAATAAACCGGCAAAAATGTGAATATGTCGTGTTTATGAGTTTCAATTTAACAAACGGAATACAGTTTTTCGGGGGAGATAGATACTGGTGATATTTGGCACAGCATTTATTTATTTACCATACTGTGTCACGACTGAGTAATGGTTGTGTCATGTACAGTGATGTGTTACCAGCACCATACACCCACACCCGGGCATAAACCACCATTTATATCATCCATAAATAAGGATTAATATCATTTAACAAACAATTACCTTATTTATAAACGTATCAATGAAATAAAAGTTAAACGTTCAAATGACAGACTCCAACCAATTTTTACTGTAAACGCCGCTGTTATCTCTCTCTCTCTCTCTCTCTCTCTCTCTCTCTCTCTCTCTCTCTCTCTCTCTCTCTCTCTGGTTAAGTGGTAGTCAAGGTAACACAGGTCACAAACACAACCTTTTCCAGGACGTCAGGAATACTGTTGTCCCTCAAACCTGTGTTCCCTTCGCTACCACCTAACCAGATGTCCAAATGAAACTCACTCGCATACGGTACAGTCCCCTTCACTAGTGCGTTTACAGGGGGTCGTCATATATAAACATTCCACAAATCATTACAGTAAGATATTTGTTTTAATATTGTTTCACTTTGATTCCATAGTGTTGAATATCGAATGTAAACAAACACAGAGCTGCCACACTGCACAAAACCTGACGACCCCCTGTAAACGCACTAGTGAAGGGGACTGTACATGTCATACGGTAACCTGCACACACACACACACGCGCACACACACACACACACACACACACACACACACACACACACACACACACACACACACACACACACACATTTAGGACAACACAACTGATCTTGAACCCAAACGCTAACCCTAACAGGAAATTACTCACACAACGAAACCTCACCTGAGAGAATATCTTTCATTAATCATCAACAAAAGGATAAGAGAACACGCGTCCTTCACCTGTCACAATAGGAGGGGGTACCGTCACCATGGTTCCTGTCCAAAAATAGTCAGCACCTGTCTAAATGGTACCTGTATCTGGCCAGGAGAATAAATTATAACATGATATTTATGAGCTGTTTCACTAAATAGTTTAGGATGTACAGACGTGAGGGAAGACACTTAACTGGGGGGACACTTAACTGGGGGAAGACACTTAACTGGGGGAAGACACTTAACTGGGGTAAGACACTTAACTGGGGGGAGACACTTAACTGGGGGAAGACAATTGGGAAGACACTTAACTGGGGACACTTAACTGGGGGAGACAACGGGGGGGAAGACATAACTGAGGGAAGACACTTAACTGGGGACACTTAACTGGGGGAGACAACGGAAGACACTTAACTGGGGAAGACACTTAACTGGGGGGACACTTAACTGGGGGAGACAACTGGGGAAGACACTTAACTGGGGGACACTTAACTGGGGGGAGACAACGGAAGACCTTAGCAGGGGAAGACCTTAACTGGGGGACACTTAACTTTGGGGGGGAGACAACGGAAAGACCTTAACTGGGGAAGACAGCAACGCTGGGGAAGACAGCAACTGGGGACACTTAACTGGGGGAGACAACTGGGGGAAGACACTTATGGGGGGACACTTAACTGGGGGGAGATTGACAGGGGAAGACACTTAACTGGGGAAGACACTTAGCAGGGGGAGACAACTGGGGAAGACCTTAGCTGGGAGTAAGACACTTAACTGGGGGGGAGACAACTGGGGGAAGACCTTAACTGGGGGAGAATGCTTAACTGGGGGGAAGACCTTAGCTGGGGTGGAACCTTAACTGGGGGGAAGACCTTAACTGGGGGGGCCTTAGCTGGGGAAGACACTTAACTGGGAGTGGGGCACCTTAACTGGGGAGACCTTAACTGGGGGGGAAGACACTTAACTGGGGTAAGACACTTAACTGGGGGGAGACACTTAACTGGGGGAAGACACTTAACTGGGGTAAGACACTTAACTGGGGTAAGACACTTAACTGGGGGGAGACACTTAACTGGGGGAAGACACTTAACTGGGGTAAGACACTTAACTGGGGGAAGACACTTAACAGGGGAAGACACTTAACTGGGGGAAGACACTTAACTGGGGAAGCAAATCAAAATTAATATAATTAAGAGTAGGAATAATAATTACCAAAAAAAGAAAGAGAAAAGATAAGATTATATTGGTTCCACACAATTAATTACAGATAATTAGTACCACAATTAATAAAGGAACATAATTAATACCACTATTAATTAAGAAGACAATTAGTACCACGCAATGAAGGAATATAATTACCACAATTAATTTACGGAGGCTCATTAGTACCACATAATTAACTAGGGTAAGGTAATTAGTGCCACACATTTTAATTAAGGAATATAATTAGTGCCACATAATAAACTAAGGCAAGATAATTAATGCCACATAATTAACTAAGGCAAGATAATTAGTGCCACATAATTAACTAAGGCAAGATAATTAATGCCACATAATTAATGGAAGATAATTAGTGCCACACATTTTAATTAGGGGAAGCTAATTAGTACCACACAATTAATTAAGGAATATAATTAATGCCACACAATTAATTAGGTAAGATAATTAGTGTCACATAATTAACAAGTGAATTAAATCTGGAGACAAGACAATACTGTACACTCAGCAACACGTAAACACAGACGAACAAAGATGGAATTTGGTCACCCATTAGCTAGATTAATTCCCGGGTTTAATAATAACAACCATTCGACCTGTAATGGCAGTTAATAACTCTTAAGTGGTGGTTAGATACACACACTTTCTCCCTTATAACGAACGATTAACCTCTGGCGGATGTTTCATATTATTTACCCCCTTGAGTACGATGGTGTTAATCCCTTGAGTACGATGGTGTTAATCCCTTGAGTACGATGGTGTTAATCCCTTGAGTTCGATGGTGTTAATCCCTTGAGTTCGATGGTGTTAATCCCTTGAGTACGATGGTGTTAATCCCTTGAGTACGATGGTGTTAATCCCTTGAGTACGATGGCGTTAATCCCTTGAGTACGACGGTGTTAATCCCTTGAGTACGATGGTGTTAATCCCTTGAGTACGATGGTGTTAATCCCTTGAGTACGATGGTGTTAATCCCTTGAGTACGATGGTGTTAATCCCTTGAGTACGATGGTGTTAATCCCTGGAGTACGATGGTGTTAATCCCTTGAGCACGATGGTGTTAATCCCTTGAGTACGATGGTGTTAATCCCTGGAGTACGATGGTGTTAATCCCTTGAAAACGATGACTTTAACCCCTTGAGTACGATGACTGTAAGGTCCTCGTACTCAAGGGGTTAAATGAATGAAATCTTTGGAGGCAGTGAGGGCTAGTCTAACGAGTACTGTACACCCCCCCCCCTTTTTTTTTTAGGGTAAAGATGGGGAATGGATGGAAGGCATGCTGGGACTCAAGACACAGTCAGACATGAGGGATAGAGAAGTCATGACATATAGTCGTGGGGGTAAAGGTTGGAAAAGAAGTTTGATGAGTTAAACAGAGGGGGACGACACCCCTTGTTTTACATATTACAGAGTTTGTTGGCTAACTAAGCTAACCTAGGATTTAGGATGAGGTTGCACACATGGTTACTTTGGTTGACAATGACTAGTTTGATTTTACAATTACCTGTTTATTTAAATCTTATGATGTATTACGTTATGGACTCACTAGATTGTGACTTGTTAAATGTGATCTTATATCATCTAAGTTTTAATCTGAGGTGGATCACTGTGGCAGACATAGATGGGTCACGGGTTGGGGTAGTGCGGGCAGACTCTTCATCACCATAACAATATACAAATTTTCACACTACAAGTACTGGTAGACTCTTTTAACTATTAATAAACTTTTAAAGAGTTATAAATCAGTAGTTAAGGTGACCTCAAATAGACTGTGTATGAGTTATATGATGAAGTTAATAAACACCTCCACAAGACCTGGATGACCACACATGGCCTCTCCGTCCTATAAGATCTCAGAAACTTCCTAAAACAGATAAATTAACGAAGTAAGAAACACATACAGACGGACAAGAGATTCACTATGCCGTAACACATTTATGGCGGAATGTAAAAAAAAATTCCCCGCCCACTACACAGGGTGGTGACGGCAGCGGCCCATAAGCTGTAAATCAGACGCGGGTGTTGCTGACTTGCCGACACCGATATGGTCTCCAGGCTCGGGTGATGCCCCAGCTGTGTGTAGGGAGGATGTGCTACCACGATATTAACTACCGGCTTGAGCTGATGACTCCACCAGCCTTTTTCTTGTTAACAAATGATGAACTCGTCCGTATCTTCTGGTGACTTGGGTTGGTTTAGTTCGTGTTGGGCCACAGGGAGTTAGATCAAGCTGGGCTAGGCAAGATCGACCACTGTGTTTAATATGGCAAACGTGTTCTTAAAGCAAATGGTTTTTGACAATTTTCTAGCACGAGCGACACTGGGGAAAATATAGTCTTTTATTTTACATGAATTTTTAGATGTGAAGTATACAGTACAGGTATGTATGTGACCCGCACGACTTAACCGTTTCTAAGGAGCCATATAATAGCCACTAGTGGTGACTTTGGCAACCCTCATCTCCAGCTGCTGCCGGAGGACTAGCGATTTTCCTCCACTATAAAAAACGGGGAGGGGGGAGGTGAGCTACGGGCTAACGACGCATAGTCAGCCTTACACAGTTTGGGACTGGAGAGTTACGGGCGGGTGGAGAGCCTCGTGGGAGTTGTTAATAGTGTAAATGTACTGAAAACGAACACTTGTCTCCCTTCCTAGTCGAAGTAATCAACCTGAACTGTCTCATTTATTTTTCTCATCTAAAGACGACAGTACAGTATTTTCAAGGTCCAAAGGCAAATAATTCTTCCCCGCCGACTATCACACAATTTTCTCAGCTTAAGGAAACCACCAGGACCCAGGGGGTAATATTCAATCCATTTATAAGTCAAAGATTTACCAGAACTTTTACGCATCTGCTTCTAAAACTTAAGCATACACAAAATAAACTACCACTAATCTTTAATATTTTTTGTGAGAATTCAAAGGTCAACGTGAGATACAGGGTGAGATACAGGGTGAGTGTGGACCAACTTACCCATGCACACCGTAGCTTCCACCTGCCTCCACCACCTACCTGTAATGAGAGAAAACTAGTGTTAGATGAATAGGTATACCAGACACACAGTAGTTAAGAAATATAAACATCAACATCAAGGTGATCAATATCCTAGATACATAAAGGTCAATGCTCCTGGGTGGGTGTGAGTGGCGTTGACAGCGCCTTAAGGACCATGAGTCGTGTGGGCGGGTGTGTGGGCGGGTGTGTGGGCAGGTGGCACCAATCATAACACAGAGGTCGGTCCCCGTGAAGTCATTTAATTACATGACGTGACATCTGACTGGTGTGTCCACATGAGTTCATTAAATAAAGTATAAATGTAAAGTAATTATAATACAATGTACGTTTATTATTATGGTGATACGTCAAAAAATTAATATACTGTGACCATCTAAAATATAAAAACTCCAAAGCCCAAAAAAAAAAAAAAAGTGACACCCGAGTCCATCAGTGTATGAAAACTGAGAGAATGTGAATAGCCGGTGATTTTGTCCTTTTTGTTATGCTGCCAACAATATACAAATAGTTTACTCTCAACTAAATAAAATTTTACTAAAGCTATCAACGCCAGTGTTCGCTTCGGCTGTTCATCTAAAATTGTGTTGAACAGAGATACTGAACATCAATACAACCTGAGTGTGTGTGTGTGTGTGTGTGTGTGTGTGTGTGTGTGTGTGTGTATTATGTTAATAACGGTTTATACCTGTTTGTGCCTCACCTCATTTGCATAATGTTCTTGTCATGTTCAATATATAACATTTTATTTATTACATAACTGGTGCCTCGCCAACATGTGTGCGTGAGAGGTGGTGCCACGTCTACCACTTCCCCCTCTCACGCCTGCTGTGTACCACTTCCCTCTCTCACACCTGCTGTCTACCACTTCCCTCTCTCACACCTGCTGTGTACCACTTCCCTCTCTCACACCTGCTGTCTACCACTTTCCCCTCTCACACCTGCTGTCTACCACTTCCCTCTCTCACACCTGCTGTGTACCACTTCCCTCTCTCACACCTGCTGTCTACCACTTTCCCTCTCACACCTGCCTCTGCACTTCCCCTCTCACACCTGCTGTCTCCACTTCCCCTCTCACACCTGCTGTCTACCACTTTCCCCTCACCTCCTGTCTACCACTTTCCCTCTCCCACACCTGCTGTCTATCCACTTCCCCTCTCACACCTGCTGTCTACCACTTCCCCCTCTCACCTGCTGTCCCTACCACGCCCCTCTACACACCTGCTGTCTATCACTTCCCCCTCTCACACACCTGCTGTCTACCACCCCCTCTCCCCACCTGCTGTCTCCCACTTCCCCCCTCTCACCTGCTGTCTACCACCCCACCCCTCTCACACCTGCTGTCTACCACTTCCCCCTCTCACACCTGCTGTCTACCACTTCCCCCTCTCAACCTACTCTGACTCTCCCCATACTCAGTAACACGTCACAAACAACACAACACAGCACAACATAATGCAACACAACACAACACAACACTCCCAAGTTTTTCACAACCTATACTTTCTTCTGGTTTTTTTTTTACGGGATTAGTCCTCCCAAGGCACAGGTCAATGACCCACGTCAGGGCTGGGTCAAAATATGTAAATGAAATTATATAAAAATATATGTAATAATATAAATATAAAGAAAAATAGTGAAAGCTTGAGATATATATATATATATATATATATATATATATATATATATATATATATATATATATATATATATATATATATATATATATATATTTATTTATTTATTTATTTATTGATTTATTTATTTATTTATATTTATATTTATATTTATATTTATATATATATTTTTTTTATATATTGTGTTGTCAAAGTAAGAGAAACAATTGAGACCCTGCAATTGTGTGTAAATGAGGCAGAAAGACAGATCAGTAACCTGGGACTTGGTCACAATTTTCGTGATGCCATATGGCAGCAGGGTCTACCATTAGACAACACATTATGCTTCCAATATCTTCCCAGGCGGTATTACCTCCCTGTTTGGTAGCTGCCCACTTACCTGTCAACACAACACAGTTTCTCTCTAATGCAAGAAATACAAACTCATTATCAAACTACCAATAGACTTACCCATAAATAAGTATAATTAAACTAAAAATAAAGATGGGGCGAACTATGTCAATATAACAAATACTGCTGCATCTTTTACTTTACTAGCTCGAAAAATTCCCTCACGAATAAATAAAAATAAAGTAAAAATCAAATAAAAGGTTTCAGTAAAGGTCAAAGCGTTTGTCTAAATAAAAACCCAGAGCCAACGGCGACGATTCTTTACCCAGATCGACTCTCAAACTACAAAACTTTTACCCGTGTTCATTACGTTCACAGAGACAGGGTGGTCAAGAATCAACCTCCTTCCCCCACCAGCAGACGATACACCACCTCTGACAAACAGTAAACAACATAAGCTGTGTCCCCTACATACCAACATGGTGGTCGTCCCCTACATACCAACATGGTGGTCGTCCCCTACATGCCAACATGGTGGTCGTCCCCTACATACCAACATGGTGGTCGTCCCCCACATGCCAACATGGTGGTCGTCCCCCACATACCAACATGGTGGTCGTCCCCCACATACCAACATGGTGGTCGTCCCCCACATACCAACATGGTGGTCGTCCCCCACATACCAACATGGTGGTCGTCTACAAATGCTCACCATTGTCTCCTGTGATTTACTTCCCTGTGTGGAATTTACCACCTGGTGAAGACCCGAAACCTGTGGGTAGTAATTATCAATTTGGTGAGAGATGGAGGCAATAATTTCAGGCTCTTCCATCCTACGATTAAAGTGAGATGTGGACGATAACTGTCCACCGACACACGCCGCCCTCCGCTTCTCCTGTCGGGGAATAAAATGTTCAGTCCTTCGGTTTCATCATTACTATTTCCTCTTAATTTTGTTATAGTCAGCGTGAGTCACAAGTGAATCAGTAAACACAAACACTATTTCCTTCATAGCCGAGAGAACATTAACCTGGTTACTGAACGACGACTTAACCTGGTTACGACAGCGTGGTGTTTACTGCGGCACAATCATCAACATTTACTGACGACGACATAAAAGGTTAATGTTACTTAAGAATAAAAGCCTGATAATTTTACCCAGACGGACTTTTAAACCTTTTACTAAAACAATACGACACAGCATTAAGACGAACTGAGACATTAAACTTCATTAAAACAACAAACGTTTTATTTCAGCTACAGTACCTGAAATAGATGACTTTAATGAGTGTACGTCGACCTGAAATTTCGCTATTGTCAATTTTTTATACAAAGTGCGACCTACACTATTCCCTGACAGGAGTGACAGTGGGACCTATGACTGCTCGTGGGGGAGAGTGTTGATACAGCACACCATACAATACATCATAGGCACTCAATGAAGCAGTGTGGTCGCTGGCACTGCACTCCACCACCTTCACTTCCCAAACTTGTGATGTCATATAGTACAGAAATCCATTTAAAGGTGGGAGGTGCCATGAGCGGAGGTGTCAACAGCTGGTAGTGGTGGCAGGTGGTCGGGTGATGGGTGGGTGTCAACAGCTGCAGTGGTGGCAGGTGGTCGGGTGATGGGTGGGCGTCAACAGCTGTAGTGGTGGCAGGTGGTCGTGGGTGATGGGTGGGTGTCAACAGCTGGTAGTGGTGGCAGGTGGTCGGGTGATGGGTGGGTGTCAACAGCTGGTAGTGGTGGCAGGTGGTCGGGTGATGGGTGGGTGTCAACAGCTGGTAGTGGTGGCAGGTGGTCGGGTGATGGATGGGTGTCAACAGCTGGTAGTGGTGGCAGGTGGTCGGGTGATGGGTGGGTGTCAACAGCTGGTAGTGGTGGCAGGTGGTCGGGTGATGGGTGGGTGTCAACAGCTGGTAGTGGTGGCAGGTGGTCGGGTGATGGGTGGTGTCAGCAGCTATTGAGTAGTGTGGCAGGTGGTCGGGTGATGGATGGGTGTCAACAGCTGGTAGTGGTGGCAGGTGTGGTCAGCGGAGTGGGTGGGCGTCAACAGCTGGTAGTGGTGGCAGGTGGTCGGGTGATGGATGGGTGTCAACAGCTGGTAGTGGTGGCAGGTGGTCGGGTGATGGATGGGTGTCAACAGCTGGTGGTAGTGGCAGGTGGTCGGGTGATGTGCAGGTGTCAGCAGCTGGTAGTGGTGGCAGGTGGTCGAATTGATGGGTGGGCGTCAACAGCTGGTGAGTGGTGGCAGGTGGTCGGAGTGACAGGTGGGCGTCAACAGCTGGTGGTAGGTGGCAGGTGGTCGGGTGATGGATGGTGTCAACAGCTGGTAGTGGTGGCAGGTGGTCAGGTGATGGATAGGTGTCAACAGCTGGTGAGTGGTGGCAGGTGGTCGGGTGATGTGCGGGTGTCAACAGCTGGTGAGTGAGTGGCAGGTGTGGTCGGGTGATGGGTGGGCGTCAGCAGCTGGTAGTGGTGGCAGGTGGTCGGGTGATGGGTGGGCGTCAACAGCTGGTAGTGGTGGCAGGTGGTCGGGTGATGGGTGGGGTGTCAACAGCTGGTAGTGGTGGCAGGTGGTCAGGTGATGGGTGGGTGTCAACAGCTGGTAGTGGTGGCAGGTGGTCAGTGATAGATTGAGTGTCAACAGCTAGTGAGTGGTGGCAGGTGGTCAGGTGATGGGTGGGTGTCAGCAGCTGGTAGTGAGTGGCAGGTGGTCAGCGGAGTGATGGGTGGGTGTCAACAGCTGGTAGTGGTGGCAGGTGGTCGGGTGATGGGTGGGTGTCAACAGCTGGTAGTGGTGGCAGGTGGTCCGGAGTGATGGGTGGGTTTCAACAGCTGGTGAAGTGGTGGCAGGTGGTCAGGGTGATGGGTGAGTGTCAGCAGCTGGTAGTGGTGGCAGGTGGTCGGGTGATGGGTGGGTGTCAACAGCTGGTAGTGGTGGCAGGTGGTCGAACGATGGATGGGTGTCAACAGCTGGTAGTGGTGGCAGGTGGTCGGGTGATGGTTGGGTGTCAGCAGCTGGTGAGAGTGGTGGCAGGTGGTCGGGTGATAGTTGGTGTCAACAGCTGGTAGTGAGTGGCGGTGGTCGGGTGATGGATGGAGTGTCAACAGCTGGTAGTGGTGGCAGGTGGTCAGATGATGGGTGGGTGTCAACAGCTGGTAGTGGTGGCAGGTGGTCGGGTGATGGGTGGGTTTCAACAGCTGGTAGTGGTGGCAGGTGGTCGGGTGATGGGTGGGTTTCAGCAGCTGTTGAGTGAGTGGCAGGTTGGTCGGGTGATGGGTGGGTGTCAACGGCTGTGGTAGTGGTGGCAGGTGGTCGGGTGATGAATTGGGTGTCAACAGCTGTGGTAGTGGTGGCAGGTGGTCGGGTGATGGGTGGGTGTCAACAGCTGGTAGTGGTGGCAGGTGGTCGCGGGTGATGGGTGGGTTTCAACAGCTGGTAGTGGTGGCAGGTGGTCGGGTGATGGATGGAGTGTCAACAGCTGGTAGTGGTGGCAGGTGGTCGGAGTGATGGGTGGTGTCAACAGCTGGTAGTGGTGGCAGGTGGTCAGGTGATGGGTGGGTTTCAACAGCTGGTGAGTGGTGGCAGGTGGTCAGGTGATGGGTGGGTTTCAGCAGCTGTTAGTGGTGGCAGTGGTCGGGTGATGGGTGGTGTCAGCAGCTGGTTGTGGTGGCAGTGTGGTCGAATTGTTGAGTGAAGTGTCAACAGCTGGTTGTGGTGGCAGGTGGTCGGGTGGAGTAGATTGGGTGTCAACAGCTGGTAGTGGTGGCAGGTGGTCGGGTGATGGGTCAGGTGTCAACAGCTGGTAGTGGTGGCAGGTGGTCAGGTGATGGTGGGTGTCAACAGCTGGTAGTGGTGGCAGGTGGTCAGGTGATGGGTGGGTTCAACAGCTGGTAGTGGTGGCAGGTGGTCCGGGTGATGGGTGGTGTCAACAGCTGGTTGGCAGCAGGTGGTCGGGTGATGGGTGGGTGTCAACAGCTGGTTGTGGTGGCAGGTGGTCAGGTGATGGGTGGGTGTCAACAGCTGGTTGTGGTGGCAGGTGGTCCGGTGGTGGGTGGGTGTCAACAGCTGGTGAGTAGTGGCAGGTGGTCGGGTGATGGGTCAGGTGTCAACAGCTGGTAGTGGTGGCAGGTGGTCGGGTGATGGGTGGGTTTCAACAGCTGGTAGTGGTGGCAGGTGGTCCGGGTGATGAGTGGGTGTCAGCAGCTGGTAGTGGTGGCAGGTGGTCAGGTGATGGGTGGGTTTCAACAGCTGGTAGTGGTGGCAGGTGGTCAGGTGATGGGTGGGTGTCAACAGCTGGTAGTGGTGGCAGGTGGTCAGGTGATGGGTGGGTGTCAACAGCTGGTAGTGGTGGCAGGTGGTCAGGTGATGGGTGGGTTTCAACAGCTGGTAGTGGTGGCAGGTGGTCGGGTGATGGGTGGGTGTCAACAGCTGGTAGTGGTGGCAGGTGGTCAGGTGATAGTGGGTGTCAACAGCTGGTAGTGGTGGCAGGTGGTCAGGTGATGGATGGAGTGTCAACAGCTGGTTGTGGTGGTAGGTGAAAGCGGTCGGGTGATGGGTGGGTGTCAACAGCTGGTAGAGTAGTGGCAGGTGTCGGAGTTGATGGGTGGGTGTCAACCCAGCTGGTAGTGGTGGTGGTCGGGTGATGGGTGGGTGTCAACAGCTGGTAGTGGTGGCAGGTGGTCAGGTGATCGTTAAGGTGTCAGCAGCTGGTAGTGGTGGCAGGTGGTCAGGTTGATGGGTGGGTGTCAACAGCTGGTAGTGGTGGCAGGTGGTCGGGTGATGGGTGGGTGTCAACAGCTGGTAGTGGTGGCAGGTGGTCGGGTGATGGGTGGGTGTCAACAGCTGGTAGTGGTGGCAGGTGGCCGGGTGATGGGTGGGTGTCAACTCACAGCTTCTCCGAGTAAAACGCACAATTGTTTTCCACGTATTTCAGAATGTGAAAACAATATATATTTTTTCCCGATATATTGTCCCTGATTTTGTTCTCAATTAAAACAAACAATAAAAAATATCCCGAAAATAATAAGTTAATAAAAATAGATTTGTAAATTGTTGTAAATCGCGCTGTTAATGGGACAGTTTTACGGTATACGACAACTGCTGCATCATGTGACTTCCATGAACGAGGGACCATGATAAAAGTTGGATTCCACAAAATCAAGCAGAAGGATTCTGAGAATGTTAGTGTATAGAACCGAGGAGGCAGGGTGAGGTACACAGAGGTTATAGTGTACCTCCAGGTGAGACAGTGTAGAGGTGGGAGGTACACAGGGGTTAGGTTAGGTTACGTTAAATTAAGTTAAACCAGGTAGCGTTAGGTTAGTTCAGGTCACGTTAAGTTTGGTCAAGTCAGGAGATTAAGTTCTGATGAGTTATTACAAAAGAGATTCATTGTACTCTTATAATAAAGACTCGAGGCCACACCAGGAGAGTGAAACAGCGGGCACAGCACGAGGGATAAAGAGCAGAAGACACACTAGGAGCAAAGCACCATGTGGCACAGCAGGAAAGAGAGGCACCACTTGACACAGCAGGAAAGAGAGGCAACACTTGACACAGCAGGAAAGAGGGAGAAGCACCACTTGACACAGCAGGAAAGAGAGAGGCACCACTTGACACAGCAGGGAAGAGAGAGGCAACACTTGACACAGCAGGAAAGAGAGAGGCACCACTTAACACAGCAGGAAAGAGGGAGAAGCACCACTTGACACAGCAGGAAAGAGAGAGAGGCACCACTTGACACAGAGGGAGGCGTTGATCATGAAGGAGAGCCTCAGGGAGTCGTCACAAAGGTAATGGTCGATTGGTCGTCCTTTCTCCTACAGTCTCCTTGGTGGTCAAGACAACCTCCTGTTATCATACCCTGGTGGTCAAGACAACTTCCTGTTATCATACCCTGGTGGTCAAGACAACCTCCTGTTATCATACCCTGGTGGTCAAGACAACCTCCTGTTATCATACCCTGGTGGTCAAGACAACTTCCTGTTATCATACCCTGGTGGTCAAGACAACCTCCTGTTATCATACCCTGGTGGTCAAGACAACCTCCTGTTATCATACCCTGGTGGTCAAGACAACCTCCTGTTATCATACCCTGGTGGTCAAGACAACCTCCTGTTATCATACCCTGGTGGTCAAGACAACCTCCTGTTATCATACCCAAGGTCCTCCCCTCTTCCACTATTAACCTCACCTGTGGAGCCAATACCACTTCCACCTCGGTACCGTGTGACATTCCGACCCTTCGATTAAAATTTTTACAGCCTCTCGGGAATGTTCCTTATATAAACTACTAAAATACAACAACAACAACAATAACAACAACACAGGCGGGGGTTGTAGATACACCAAATACACGACACAGTGTACGGAGAGCCTCGTTAGTAGTGTTGTAGTTATGACATACAAACATAAGAACTAACTATTATCTATTCTAACTCTCGCACGTAAATTAAAATAGCTCATAATTCTTCTAAGACAATTTAAAATACTATATTGAGTTATAAAACTATATATGAAAGAGCTGTCTCCTCTCCTCTGCCACTCCCCGGGGTGAAAGTGAACACACAATAAGTTATTTACTGTATTAACCAACTAACTTGACTGACAGAAGGTCGTGGACCACACAGCCAAGACTGATGTATCAAATATTAGTCAAAATACATCACTAATGACATTATTTGTGTTGATATTGGCTCAGGCATTCTCAGCCAGTCGTCTTCTCAGTCAATATTCGCCGACCAGTCACATACAAACACCGTGAGATCATGATAAGGCTCCACGTACCACTCAAAGTTGCGGTGGGTGGATCCTTAAACTGCGGTGGGTGGATCGTTAAACAGTGAGGTGGGTGGATCCTTAAACAGTGCGGTGGGTGGATCCTTAAACAGTGCGGTGGGTGGATCCTTAAACGGTGCGGTGGGTGGATCCTTAAACAGTGCGGTGGGTGGATCCTTAAACAGTGCGGTGGGTGGATCCTTAAACAGTGCGGTGGGTGGATCCTTAAACGGTGAGGTGGGTGGATCTTTAAACAGTGAGGTGGGTGGATCCTTAAACTGCGGTGGGTGGATCCTTAAACGGTGTGTATTAGTGCATGCGGCGGCTGAATGGATACAGAGCTCGCCTGCTATCCTATTGGTGAGCTGAGAATGGGAACCTATATTACAAGAAAGGCTGAAGGCAGTCGAGTACAACGCCGTCCACACTGCCTCCTTGTGAAGCCTTGTCCACTTCTCTCCATGGGACCACTTCCACGGTTCACTAATGACCCTCTCGCAAAACACAAGCTGTAACACACACCCTCCCCCTCTTACTCCTTGGTGAAAATCGCTAATATGTCTACTATTTTAATTATGGGATGTTATTTTAGCACAACAGAACAGCCTTTAAACCTTCCGGTAAGTTTCCCCGAGTTTTATCACGAAACAGTCTGATTGTGGTCAAGATCATATAAAGTTCCTGGTGATGCTGAAGAAGCTCTGAGCTCCACCTCCCACTCTCTATCTGTTGTCAAAGAAAGGTTGGGTGAAGTCAACACCCGACAGAGGCCATCCTTTCAATTTATAACCTCCAATTATTGGTTATATTCCAGACAACAACTAAAGGCTTTTGCTCGGTAAATTATTACAATCTTCCTTAAGTAGCGTTCTGTGTCTTCTTTAGAATACTCTACAACAATTTTCTTATTAATGCTCACTGAAATTACTATTCAGATAAAGATGTTTTCAACGATTCTACAGTTTCTGAGGATCCACTGGGCAGCAGTTCTGTTATAGGGTAGTGCAAATACAACACACTGTCTATTATACCTTCCGTACACAGTGTCAGGCACTGGACTCGACTACCTCCATCTCCCCAACCGTAAAGTTGGGTACCCATTCACAGCTGGGAAGACTGAGGGTGGACTGGGTACGAGGCAACGACATTTATGACAGATGTGCGCTGCATCTTTTCCTCTGATACAAATCACATTAATATAAATAATATTTTATGGCCAGGCAATAAATATTGCCCAACACCACAGGTTATATGCACGGTGCACGCCAGTCACGGGATTGTGCACAAAGTGTACACCAGCTTCGCAACGACCGCCGTATGCAGTAGTGTACAGTACAGCACTACCACAAGCTGCCAGGTCGGTGTACCTTTGTTATGGATAACACCTGTTAAGTCAGCCACATGGCGGTCATCCATATGGACAAGTAGTGGAGTTATCTATCATAGATCTACATAATCACAGAGGCCGCCAAGGGTACACAACTCTGGTGTGCTCACAGCTGCATGTTAAGTGACAACTCTCACTTAAACAAGCAGTAATATAAGGGAACGATCGGCCATAAAGATTTTGTCACAAGTTAAGTCGTGTTTTGTTGAATATACAA
>NW_024720773.1:4408172-4436414 GCF_018991925.1 Homarus americanus | reverse complement strand
GGTTTTTCCGGCGTTGGCGGTTGTCTGCCTCGGTATGCAGTCGGGCTAACTCGAAAATATTGACACCTTTTGTGGTGTTCCTCCGAACGTTACGGTGTGGAGTAATCGTCTCCCAAGTGAGGGGTCCATTTGGCGTTTTTCGGGTTTTTCTTAAGACTATGCTTATTCCTTTATATTACCCTCCAGCGTTACGTTTACTATTCGTTAAGTGACTGTAAAGTAGCTGCTTTGGCAGTCTAATGTCCCCCCCTCTCTCTCTCTCTCTCTCTCTCTCTCTCTGTGGATGAGCAAATGATGAGTGAAAAAAGCGGGGTGGGAGGTTAAGGAAAAGGAACAGATGGCGATAGAGAGAGAGAGAGAGAGACGAAAATATACATAGAACATAAGAATGGAAACTGCATCGGGTCTATTGGCCCATCCTGGGCAGTACCATTTACCACCGCCACCAGTTGTACCCTTGCCTTTGTATTTATTATATATTTTTATTTATAATGTTTCGTTGTATTCACTGATGAGGAAATATAAGTAATATATCACGAGTAATTACATCAGGTTAATCACAGGTGAACTATACGACGAGCAGCACCTCCTGGGCCGGACACGAAGACCAGCACCTCCTGGGCCGGACACGAGACCAGCACCTCCTGGGCCGGACACGAAGACCAGCACCTCCTCGGCCGGACACAGACCAGCACCTCCTGGGCCGGACACGAAGACCAGCACCTGGGCCGGACACGAAGACCAGCACCTCCTGGGCCGGACACGAAGACCAGCACCTCCTGGGCCGGACGAGACCAGCACCTCCTGGGCCGGACACGAGACCAGCACCTCCTGGGCCGGACACGAGACCAGCACCTCCTGGGCCGGACACGAGACCAGCACCTCCTGGGCCGGACACCGAGACCAGCACCTCCTCGGCCGGACACGAAGACCAGCACCTCCTCGGCCGGACACGAGACCAGCACCTCCTGGGCCGGACACGAGACCAGCACCTCCTCGGCCGGACACGAGACAGCACCTCCTGGGCCGGACGAGACCAGCACCTCCTGGGCCGGACACGAGACCAGCACCTCCTGGGCCGGACACAGACCAGCACCTCCTGGGCCGGACACGAAGACCAGCACCTCCTGGGCCGGACACGAAGACCAGCACCTCCTGGGCCGGACACGAAGACCAGCACCTCCTCGGCTGGACACGAAGACCAACCTCCTCGGCCGGACGCAGAGCCAGCACCTCCTGGGCCGGACACGAAGACCAGCACCTCCTCGGCCGGACACGAAGACCGCACCTCCTCGGCCGGACACGAGACCAGCACCTCCTGGGCCGGACACGAAAACCAGCACCTCCTCGGCCGGACACGAGACCAGCACCTCCTGGGCCGGACACGAAGACCAGCACCTCCTGGGCGGACACAAAGACCAGCACCTCCTCGGCCGGACACGAAGACCAGCACCTCCTCGGCGGACACGAGACCAGCACCTCCTCGGCCGGACACGAAGACCAGTACCTCCTCGGCGGACACGAGACCAGCACCTCCTGGGCCGGACACGAACCAGCACCTCCTCGGCCGGACACGAACCAGCACCCTGGGCCGGACACGAAGACCAGCACCTCCTGGGCCGGGCACGAGACCAACTTCTCGGCCGGACACGAACAGCACCTCCTCGGCCGGACACCAAGACCAGCACCTCCTCGGCCGGACGAAGACCAGCACCTCCTCGGCGGACCGAAGACCAGCACCTCCTGGGCCGGACACGAGACCAGCACCTCCTGGGCCGGACACGAAGACCAGCACCTCCTGGGCCGGACACAAGACCAGCACCTCCGGGGCTGGACACAGGACCAGCACCTCCTGGGCCGGACACAAGACCAGCACCTCCTGGGCCGGACACGAAGACCAGCACCTCCTGGGCCGGACACAAGACCAGCACCTCCTGGGCCCAAAGACCAGCACCGGGGCCGGACACAGACCAGCACCTCCTGGACGGACACAAGACCACCCTCCTGGGCGGCACGAAGACCAGCACCTCCTGGGCCGGACACAAAGACCAGCACCTCCTGGGCGGACACAAGACCAGCACCTCTGGGCCGGACACGAAGACCAGTACCTCCGGGGCCGGACACAAAGACCAGCACCTCCTGGCGGACACAAGACCAGCACCTCGTGGCCGGACACAAGACCAGCACCTCCTGGGCCGGACACGAGACCAGCACCTCCTGGGCCGGACACAAGACCAGCACCTCCTCGGCCGGACGAAGACCAGCACCTCCTCGGCCGGACACGAGACCAGCACCTCCTGGGCCGACACGAGACCAGCACCCTGGGCCGGACACGAGACCAGCACCTCCTGGGCCCGGACACGAAGACCAGCACCTCCTGGGCGGACACGAAAACCAGCACCTCCTGGGCGGACACAGCCAGCACCTCCTGGGCCGGACACGAGACCAGCACTTCCTGGGCCGGACACGAAGACCAGCACCTCCTGGGCCGGACACGAAGACCAGCACCTCCTCGGCCGGACACGAAGACCAGCACCTCCTCGGCCGGACACGAAGACCAGCACCTCCTGGGCCGGACACGAGACCAGCACCTCCTCGGCCGGACACGAGACCAGCACCTCCTGGGCCGGACACGGAGACCAGCACCTCCTGGGCCGGACACGAGACCAGCACCTCCTGGGCCGGACACGAGACCAGCACCTCCTGGGCCGGACACCGGACCAGCACCTCCTCGGCCGGACACGAGACCAGCACCTCCTCGGCCGGACACGAGACCAGCACCTCCTGGGCCGGACACGAAGACCAGCACCTCCTCGGCCGGACACGAAGACCAGCACCTCGCTGGGCCCGAAGACCAGCACCTCCTGGGCCGGACACAAAACCAGCACCTCCTCGGCCGGACACGAAGACCAGCACCTCCTGGGCCGGACACGAAGACCAGCACCTCCTGGGCCGGACACAAAGACCAGCACCTCCTCGGCCGGACACGAGACCAGCACCTCCTCGGCCGGACACGAAGACCAGCACCTCCTCGGCCGGACACGAAGACCAGCACCTCCTGGGCCGGACACGAGACCAGCACCTCCTGGGCCGGACACGAGACCAGCACCTCCTCGGCCGGACACGAACACCAGCACCTCCTGGGCCGGACACGAAGACCAGCACCTCCTGGGCCGGACACGAGACCAGCACCTCCTCGGCCGGACACGAGACCAGCACCTCCTCGGCCGGACACGAGACCAGCACCTCCTCGGCCGGACACGAGACCAGCACCTCCTCGGCCGGACACGAGACCAGCACCTCCTGGGCGGACACGAACCAGCACCTCCTGGGCCGGACACGAGACCAGCACCTCCTGGGCCGGACACAAGACCAGCACCTCGGGGCCGGACACGAAGAGCCACCTCCTGGGCCGGACACAAAGACCAGCACCTCCTGGGCCGGACACAGACCAGCACCTCCTGGGCCGGACACAAAGACCAGCACCTCCTGGGCCGGACACAAGACCAGCACCTCCGGGGCCGGACAGGAAGACCAGCACCTCCTGGACCGGACACAAAGACCAGCACCTCGGGCGGACACGAAGACCAGCACCTCCTGGGCCGGACACAAAGACCAGCACCTCCTGGGCCGGACACAAGACCAGCCTCCTGGGCCGGACACGAGACCAGTACCTCCGGGCCGGACACAAAGACCAGCACCTCCTGGGCCGGACACGAAGACCAGTACCCTCCGGGGCCGGACACAAGACCAGCACCTCCTGGCCCGGACACAAGACCAGCACCTCCTGGGCCGGACACAAAGACCAGCACCTCCGGGGCCGGACACGAACCAGCACCTCCTGGGCCGGACACAAAGACCAGCACCTCCGGGCCGGACACGAAGACCAGCACCTCCTGGGCCGGACACGAAGACCAGCACCTCCTGGGCTGGACACAAAGACCAGCACCTCCTGGGCCGGACACGAGGACCAGCACCTCCTGGCCGGACACAAAGACCAGCACCTCCTGGGCCGGACACGAAGACCAGCACCTCCTCGGCGGACACAAAGACCAGCACCTCCTGGGCCGGACACGAAGACCAGCACCTCCTCGGCCGGACACAAAGACCAGCACCTCCTGGGCCGGACACAAAGACCAGCACCTCCTCGGCGGACACGAAGACCAGCACCTCCTGGGCCGGACACCAAGACCAGCACCTCCTCGGCCGGACACAAAGACCAGCACCTCCTGGGCCGGACACAAAGACCAGCACCTCCTGGGCCGGACACAAGACCAGCACCTCCTCGGCCGGACACAAAGACCAGCACCTCCTCGGCCGGAACACAAAGACCAGCACCTCCTCCTGGGCCGGACACAGACCAGCACCTCCTGGAGGACGAAGACCAGCACTCCGGGGCCGGACACGAGACCAGCACCTCCTGGGCCGGGCACGAACCAGCACCTCCTGGGCCGGACACGAGACCAGCACCTCCTGGGGCAGACGGACCAGCACCTCCTGGGCCGGACACGAAGACCAGCACCTCCTGGGCAGGCTGGTGACCCCTGAGGTGACTCGTTGTATTATAAGGCAGGAAGGGACGTGTTTCATCCAGCTTCGTCACGGCCCTCACGAACCTGCTGACGGACTGCCGACACTCTTAACATTAGTCGAGTTTATCGTACAAGTTGAACCGTTGACGACTTTGGGAGAGCTGTAAGTTTACTGCGGCACTTGGCACACCCTCCATAAAGGTCAGATTTACAAGACTTAACACTCGTGAGGATGACTTAATTTTTTTTTTCTCAAAGTGTCAGGAAGTTTGACCTCCGACCCTTGTCAACCTGTGAGTGACCTTTGGCAGCTCTTGTGTGTGTGTGTATGTGAGAGAGAGAGAGAGAGAGAGAGAGAGAGAGAGAGAGAGAGAGAGAGAGAGAGAGCAGACTCCACCAGTGTGTCATGTACAGGTAAAAACCAAAAGATGTTTAGCCTCATTACCAACCATGTCACACCTGTCTCATTAATTGATCGTCTCTTTATACAAGTTTATCCTGTCTGACAATCAACATTTAGTGTGTGTGTGTGTGTGTGTGTGTGTGTGTGTGTGTGTGTGTGTGTGTGTGTGTGTGTGTTTTATCAGAATGTTAATGATATATATTATGTATCTTAGGTAGTTACATAATTATTGAATATAGTTCATCCTCGTCTGGAATAAGTTCAAACTAAAGTGGAAAATATGTGTATAGTTCTTCATCTGAAAGTATTTAATCACTGTATGCAAATGAAGCGGAACATTGGCTTCATGTTATGTCATTTACTTATCATGGTTGAGCAGTTCTTGTTCGTTACAGTTCTCGTTAATTCGCTCTTTATTTATGAGTTGAAGATTTTTATAACCAAGATATTGTCTGTCACTCGTTTATTTATTCCCATTATATTAATTCACTGATTTAATTAGTTATCTTATCACTTAATTGGCTGGTTGTGAACTGTTATCTGAGAATGAACGATGAACCGCAGGTGAGTTGTCATTAATTATTGCTTTGGAGTCGCATCCCAGGTATATAGGACGTCCAAGAAAAATGCATCTGCCTCACTCCCTGCTCCCTGCTTCCCTCCCTGCCTGCTTCCTCCCTCCCTGCTCCCTCCCTCCCTCCCTCCCTCCCTCCAACTCACTGTCTCAGGGAGGAGGAGGGAGGAACATTCTTCTGAGACCCCTTATATATTTTCCAGACCATTTAACAATACAAAAGACCATAAACCTTGCAGACGAGGAAGTAACACTATCATCTTAGTGTTGGGTAACGCTTAATGAGTTCATCTTGGCCGATAATTTACTTAATAATGATAAACAGTGTTGTCCTTTACGTGAATATATCTCCAGTTACTCTTTAATACTCCTTAGTGAATTAGTGAAGTATATCTCTAGTATTGTTTGTCTTAGATATAACTTTAATATACTTTTTGTTAAACATTTGTTGATATATTCTCACTTAATGACAAACGGTGTGTTCTTTACCTCTTGGGTGTGTCAACTGTCGGGAGGAAAACAATTGAGAAAAAAAAATCGTGTTCAGGATTTCATATATAAATCGATTACTTTCTGCTGTGTGGGGTAACTATTTCAGTGACGGGGTTTTGTATTATTATATTTTATTCCATATTGACAATGAAGAGTGTACAAAATAAAACAGTATTTTATTATATGTCATTATTGAACAGCCAGAGTGGAGGCGTCAGAACCTGATAAACAAGACTAATACATCATAATGAACAACGGATGCGTCCGAATGTGAAGGCAATAAACAAATTTTACACTCGAGGAAAACCTGTTGAGAATAGTTTAACAGTGTGTGATGCAAACTATTACCCTTCCAAAAAAACGATCTTATTTATTTAATTAACGATCTAATTACTTAAACACTGCAGTAAATGGAATTATATTTTGCTATTGTCACACAGAAAAAGTTATCACATAGTCGACTTGTTTCAGTGAACAATTTAACGCGTGTGGAAAACCCTGGAACCCGTGAGCGTGTTTACTCGTCTCAGTGGATGACAACGAGTCGACACGATTATGTTGACAGTGGCCATCTTATCAGGTCCATACAGTGGCCATTTCATTAGGTTTATACAGTGGCCATCTCATCAGGTTCATACATTGGCCATTTCATCAGGTTCATACATTGGCCATTTCATCAGGTCCATACAGTGGCCATCTCATCAGGTCCATACATTGGCCATTTCATCAGTTCCATACATTGGCCATTTCATCAGGTCCATACAGTGGCCATCTCATCAGGTCCATACAGTGGCCATCTCATCAGGTCCATACAGTGGCCATCTCATCAGGTCCATACAGTGGCCATCTCATCAGGTCCATACATTGGCCATTTCATCAGGTTCATCTCGATAATAAAACCTTATGGCCAGGATGTGTACGACTGTTAGAGTGGAGTTGGGTGATATGGCCATGTTCTTGTTTTAACACTGGTGAAAATAGTTTGTGTTGTATTGGTATGTGGTATGGTGTGATGTGGTGGTGGTGTGGGTGTGTGTGGTATGGTGTACGGCCTGGTGTGGTATTTGTAGTGGTTAGTGGTGTGATATGGTGTGGTATAGTGTAAGGTCGTGGTGTGTTGTGATATAGTGTAAGGTCATGGTGTGTTGTGATATAGTGTAAGGTCATGGTGTGTTGTGATTTAGTGTAAGGTTGTGGTATAGTGTAAGGTCATGGTGTGTTGTGTTATAGTGTAAGGTCATGGTGTGTTGTGATTTAGTGTAAGGTTGTGGTATAGTGTAAGGTCGTGGTGTGTAGTGATATAGTGTAAGGTCGTATGGTGTGGTATAGTGTAAGGTCGTGGTGTGTTGTGATATAGTGTAAGGTCGTGGTGTGTTGTGATATAGTGTAAGGTCGTGGTGGTTGTGGTGTGGTATACCAAAATGTTGAAAATCTCATGAAAAGAAAAGCGTGTTGCAGAAATTGGTTTCCTGTATAAAAAGATTTAATTTGTCGGTAATCCAGAACAATTTACTTAAATCATAATATACACGATTTAATTATATACTTAATTACTTAACTACTTACTTACCTACTACTAACATACTAACTTACTTACTTACTACTATAACGTACTAACATACTTTCTTACTTATATACACATTAATTCAGTCCTTATCAGTTATTCAATTCCCGGAAACATTACGATAAATAAACATAATGAACATTTCATTAAACATTTTGCTTATTGTTAACAAGAGGCTCGGAGTTAACATAGTCGCCCACAGTTATAATGGTACAGTATAGTGGTCTTTACGAACATATGGCCAATAATATGTTTTTTGAGTAATATTTGGCCAACAATATGTTTTTGAGTAATATTTGGCCAACAATATGTTTTTGAGTAATATTTGGCCAACAATATGTTTTTTGAGTAATATTTGGCCAATAATATTTTTTTAGGGTAATATTTGACCAGTAATACATTTTTTTTCGGTAATATTTCTACTAGAGATTTGTGGTGAAACAGAAATAGGTGTCAAGAAGGTTCGACTTTGATTCCGACGCTGCCACATGTTCGGTAAGGCCAGGACGGTGGAGCTGTATACCTGTGATGTTTACCTGTGATGTTTACCGCTGGTGTTTAATGATAGGTAGAGATCCAGGTATGACACACGGCTGATATGATATGTAACCCAAAACACACACACACACACACACACACACACACACACACACACACACGATGTCGCCTGATAAACTACAATTTAGTTTTTATGTGTGTTAAGAGTCAATCTGATGAATTTTAATGTTCTGGTAACTTGACTCCCCGCAGGTGATATACATGTGTGTGTGTCTTTATTTAGTTTATGTTGAGTTATGTTGGTGTTAGTTTGTACGTTTATTTTATTGACTACTACTACTACTACTACTACTACTACTACTACTACTACTACTACTACTACTACTACTACTACTACTACTACTACTACTATGGTTATTACTATTTCTATTATAATTATTATCATCATCATCATCGTTTTTGTGGTTAATAAAATTTGGGTTCACTGCAATAGTCTCTCCCAACTTTCAGTAATCTATCATAAATAAAGGGGTGTCGCCCAGCATACCTCGCCTGCTAGTGTCGTCACAGTTTCTCGGCAAAAATCACATTCCATCATGATTTACTTTGATCTTTATCAGGCACTCGCTGTTGTTGTCTGGAGCTTGTGACTAAGAGTAGTACAGTCTCTCGTTCATGGGTATAGCCTAACGAGGGTATTTTAGTATGTGTCATTATATTAACATTTAAACACCCACCTAACACAGCACCACCACCTCATACACACACCTAACACAGCACCACCACCTCATACACCCACCTAACACAGCACCACCACCTCATACACCCACCTAACACAGCACCACCACCTCATACACACACCCAACACAGCACCACCACCATACACACACCCCACCAGCACCACCACCATACACCCACCTAACACAGCACCACCACCATACACCCACCTAACACAGCACCACCACCTCATACACACACCTAACACAGCACCACCACCTCATACACCCACCCACACAGCACCACCACCTCATACACACACACCCAACACATCACCACCCACCATACACCCACCAACACAGCACCACCACCTCACACACCCACCCCACAGCACCACCACCCCATACACACACCCAACACAGCACCACCACCACACACACCCAACACAGCACCACCACCTCACACCCACCTAACACAGCACCACCCTCATACACACACCTAACACAGCACCACCACCTCATACACACACCCTAACGCTACTCATACACCTAACACAGCACCACCACCTCATACACACACCTAACACACACCACCTCCTTACACACACCTAACACAGCACCACCACCCCTCATACACACACCTAACACATCACCACCACCTCATACACACCTAACAGCACCACCACCTCACACCCACCTAACACAGCACACCACCTCATACCCCTACACAGCACCACCACCTCATACACCTAACCCAGCACCACCACCTCCTCATACACCCTAACACAGCACCACCACCTCCATACACACACCTAACACAGCACCACCACCTCATACACACCTAACACAGCACCCCACCTCACTACTACACCCCACCTCACACAGCACCACACCTCATACACACCTAACACAGCACCACCACCTCATACACACACACCTAACACACCACCACCTCCTACACCTCAACACACACCTCCAGCACCACCACCTCACACACACCTAACACAGCACCACCCCACCCTCCAACACCTACACAGCACCACCTCATACACACCTAACCAGCACACCACCTCATACACACACACCTAACACAGCACCACCACCTCACACACACCTAACACAGCACCACACCTCCCTAACATCACCACCACACACATACACACCTAACACAGCACCACCACCTCATACACCACCTAACACAGCACCACCTCATACACACACCCCAGCACCACCTCATACACACCCACCACTACCACCTCATACACACACACCTAACACAGCACCACCACCTCCTACACACACCAACCCAACACCCACCACCACCATACACCTAACACAGCACCACCTCATACACCCTCATACCTCTTACATAGCTACCACCTCTACACACATCCCTCTGTTGTCTTCCCTCATTTCTTCTTAGATCCTTCACCGCCTCCATCCAGCAGTGTACCCTAAGTGTGCGCCACGCCACGCCACGCCACGCCACGCCACGCCACGCCATGGAGAAGGAAATTCACCTGACGTACATTATTAAGATGAGCGCTTGAGTGTAGATGTGTGTGTGTGTGTGTGTGTTGACAGAGGGAGGGTGGTGGTTGTTATCACTGTTAGTTCACCGTGACCCCGCCACCTGGGACTCGTTTGTTCCTCTTGTCTTGGTGGTTTGGTGAGACAACAGCATATGATTGTTTTATCCGCAACTTTGAAATGGGATAGCGAACTTCTGTTGTTTGTAGATGCTTACCATAATGTTTTTTTGTTAGGCTGTGTTGGCAGGTCTACGGTTGTCTGGCTAAGTTTTGGTGACCATAGGTTTGTTGGTAGGTTTTCGGTTGGCAGGTCTTCAAGATGTCATCGTAGATATAAAGTTTCAAATGATGCTGCCAGGAATTGTTGTCTTTGAGGTGATTAGGTGTTGAAGTGAGGAATGGTAGCTAATTAAAGTTGAGTCACAGTAGTGTAGTGAGAAATAATTTAGGGTCGCTCTTATGTATATATTTACAGTTTTGTAGACAATATGACAATGGACGAAGGATTTTGACAACCCTACCGAGACAGCAGGAGTGACAGTGTTCATTTTGAAATTCATCGACCCTCTCCGTGAAGATACTTGAGTGTGTGTGTGTAAGGGAAAATTTATTCAGGTGTGTAATGTACCTGTAATTACCTGTTATTGTAACGTGGTATTGTTGTCACGTTTACAATAATGTGTTACGAGATATGAACCAGTAAGAGTCGCATTTTCCGGTTTAATTGTCAAACATAATGATTTAATGTTTCTCGTCCGGTTAACCTAGACTCGTAAAAAATATGATCAAAAAATTCAGTTGTTCTCTGATTCACCAACCTATTTCGTGCTAGGTTTGGTTAGGTTAGGTTAGGTTAGGTTAGGTTAGGTTAGGTTAGGTTAGGTTAGGTTAAGCCTGTATTACCTCTGGGGGTCGTGGTCTATCACCCTATAATTACGGGTTAAATACGCTAGTTGTTCTTCACTTGGTGGTGTAGGTTGCCGACCCATACAATGTCACTAGATAAACCTTTGGCTATTTCCATAAATTTGGTGTAATTATGAAATATTTTGAAATTTGTTGATTACCTTCACATTACAAATATGTTAAAAGAGTTGCATCTTAAATCAGAGTTATGGACGCTGATGTAAGAAGAGACACAACATCACCCTCAAGGATATTGATGTTGATATTTATTGATCCATTTTTAATTGTGTTTTTATTTACATTCAAGTTTCAATATATTTCGCAAATTTAATACAACCACCAACTGACTTAGAGATAAAAATATGCGCAAAAATTCTCCTTCCTCCTGTGTGTGTGTGTGGCTTCTGACACTGGGTGAGGGAGGGGAGGGTACATAGTGTCATACAGAGTGACACAGTGTACACAGGTGTCATGCGTCAGACACCTAGATGCCGCATTTTTGCTTCTTAGTTCCGCCACATCGAGGTAAGACATGGCTTGACATCTCCGGCAGGCAGGGAGGGCAGGCAGGGCAGGGCAGGGCAGGGTAGGGTAGGGCAGGGCAGGCAGGGCAGGGCAGGGCAGGGCAGAGCAGGGCAGGGCAGGGCAGGGCAGGGCAGGAAGTACCAGTTGTAGTAAATGGTTCAACCGATTGTGTGGGCTGACGAAGTATTAGCGGCGTTAATAACCTGATACCGGTGTTGTTGACAGTTGTGGAGAATGATTGTGACGTGTTTGGAGTGTTTTGCTGTGTTCTGTGGTGGAAGGTCAGTGTCTTTCATTCACTTTGTCTCATTCTTTGTCTCTCACTTTCTTTGTCTTATTCTGTCTCTCATTCCCTTTGTCTCTCACTTTTCTTGTCTCAGTCTTTGTCTTATTCGGTCTCACCTTTTTTGTCTCATTCTGTCTCGCTTTTCTTGTCTCATTCTTTGTCTCTCACTTTCTTAGTCTTATTCTGTCTCTCATTCCCTTTGTCTCTCACTTTCCCTGTCTCTTATTCTATTTATCTCCTTCTCTTCGTCTCTCACTTTTCTTGTCTTATTATCTCTCTCATCCTCTGTGTCTCATTTTCCTCGTCTCATTCTTTCTCTCAGTGTCCTTATCTCATTCTCTTTGTCGTTTCTCCCCGTTATCCTAAATCCTCATTGTTTCCCCTATCGTGCATTCTCGCTGTCTCATTCTCCCTACCCTCTCGGTCTCTTTATCTTCCGTCTTCACTGTCTATCCCTCCCTCTAGTGTCGTCAACCTCATCACCTTTCACCCTCACCTTTCACCCTCACCCTTCACCCTCACCTTTCACCCTCACCTTTCACCCTCACCTTTCACCCTCACCTTTCACCTTCACCTTTCAATTCCCCACCTTTCACCCTCACCTTTCACCCTCACCTCTCACCCCTCACCTTTCATCCTCACCTTTCACCCCCACCTTTCACCCTCACCTTCCACCCCCACCTTTCACCCCACCTTTCAATCTTCACCTTTCTTCCTCAACCTTTCACCCCTCACCTTTCACTCCCCTCACCTTTCAATCTCACCTTTCACCCCCCACCTTTCACCCACCACCTTTCACCCTCACCCTTCACCTCACCTTCAATTCCTCACCTCTCACCTCTTCACCTCTCACCTTTCACCCTCACCTTTCACCCCTCACCTTTCAATTCTCACCTTTCACCTCACCTTTCACCCTCACCTTTCACCCTCACCTTTCACCCTCACCTTCACCCTCACCTTTCACCCTCACCTTTCACCCTCACCTTCACCCTCACCTTCACCCTCACCTTCACCCTCACCTTCACCCTCCCTCACTCTCTTGTCTCCCTTCCTGTTTTGGTTCCTTGATTTTTTTGACAGTCTAGTGATGTTACATATAATAAAAAGTAAATACGGCGAAATTTCACTGGTCAGGATTACGTGTTTGACATTTGAGTAGATTAATTTTCTTACTTTTATAGAATTTGTTGTTATGTATTGTGTTAAAATTAAACATTTGCTAATGATCATAGTTAACTAGAGAATTATTACGTCATAGGATATTTTTTTGGTCAGTGATGTACCCCGACACATAGTTTATAGTCGTGGTTTATTTGTAACATTACGTGTGGTGTTGGTGGATGAATACAACATTAAACTAGGCGTCATGTTATTTGCCAGTCACGTGTTGACCTCTGGTGGGTTTTATGATAATTAAATTTACTTAACTGACATTTAATAGTATTTGTTACCATTATGAAGAATGAAGTGCACTGAAATTAAACTTCAGTTGATTACAGATGATGATTTAATGTTATGTTTTTTACACGACACAAATGATAAATTATGTGATGCCATTTCTGATTTATTTCCTCTTTAGCAATTTTTTTTTAACTCAAATTTCTTAAAGGTGAAAGTCTCTTACATAACAACGATATTAATTCAACCTTCTATTAAATCTCATCTACGGGGATTAAATCTGTTTGTTTCTCAAGGCGACCCCGGACATACTGGATGATGACGTCATATGCGTTGTAAGATCTGTCGAGTGTAAAATTCAATACTTGGACCTGTGGCGGCCATGGCGGTGTGATGTTTAGATTATGAAACCTGATTTAGATGATGTATTATAATGTTAAGTCAGTCAGGGGTTCAGAAATATGTCAGCAGTGTTAAGTCAATCAGGGGTTCAGAAAAATGTCAGCAGGGTTAAGTCAGTCAGGGGTTCAGTGGTTCAGAAATATGTCTACAGGGTTTTAGGTCAGTCAGGGATTCGGGGGTTCAGAAATATGTCTACAGGGTTAAGTTAGTCAGGGTTCAGGGGTTCGGTAGTGAGTTTCATGGGTGTCAACTTAGGATTTAGATGAGGCAATTTTAGAATTACTGAGTGCTTAAGCGTATGTATATATCTTGAATGAACAAGAATAGAAATGTTTATTATATAAATTTAACTGCGACAATAGACTGCCTCACCGTTTCTTAAGTCAGTTCATAGTTTATGCATCCATGATTAGTGATTGTGTAGGTGAGGTGATTAGTATGTGAGGTGATTAGTATGTGAGGTGATTAGTATGTGAGGTGATTAGTATGGAAGGTGATTAGTGTGATATTTACAACAAGACGGATTACCTCACAAACAATACCTGAGACAGATTACCTCACAAACAACACCTGAGACAGATTACCTCACAAACAATACCTGAGACAGATTACCTCACAAACAACACCTGAGACAGATTACCTCACAAGCAACACCTGAGACAGATTACCTCACAAACAACACCTGAGACAGATTACCTCACAAACAACACCTGAGACAGATTACCTCACAAACAACACCTGAGACAGATCACCTCACAAACAACACCTGAGACAGATTACCTCACAAACAACACCTGAGACAGATTACCTCACAAACAAAACCTGAGACAGATTACCTCACAAACAATACCTGAGACAGATTACCTCACAAACAACACCTGAGACAGATTATCTCACAAACAACACCCGAGACAGATTACCTCACAAACAACACCTGAGACAGATTACCTCACAAACAACACCTGAGACAGATTACCCACAAACAACACTCTGAGACAGATTACCTTACAAACAACACCTGAGACAGATTACCTCACAAACAACACCTGAGACAGATTAATTTCACAAACAATACCTGAGACAGATTACTCCCCACAAACAACACCTTGAGACAGATTACTCCCACAAACAAAAACCTGAGATAGATTAATTCTCACAAACAATACCTGAGACAGATTACTCCACAAACAACACCTGAGACAGATTATCTCACAAACAACACTCTGGAGACAGATTACTTACAAACAACACTCTGAGACAGATTACCTCACAAACAACACCTGAGACAGATTACCTCACAAACAAAACCTGAGACAGATTACCTCACAAACGAGACAGATTACCTCACAAACAACACCTGAGACAGATTACCTCACAAACAACACCTGAGACAGATTACTCACAAACAACACCTGAGACAGATTACCTCACAAACAACACCTGAGACAGATTACCTCACAAACAACACCTGAGACAGACCTCACAAACAATACCTGAGACAGATTACCTCACAAACAACACCTGAGACAGATTACCTCACAAACAACACCCGAGACAGATTACCTCACAAACAACACCTGAGACAGATTACCTCACAAACAACACCTGAGACAGATTACCTCACAAACAACACCTGAGACAGATTACCTCACAAACAACACCTGAGACAGATTACCTCACAAACAATACCTGATAATGTTATTTTGTTTACACCTTGATTCTTGTTTTCACTGTTGTTTGTCTTTCTCTCTATCTCCCTGCCGTCTCTCCTCTTCCCTATCTCTCTGCCGTATCTCTCTCTTCACTGTCTTTTATCCCTCATATCTCCCTGTCTCTTCTTCTCCTTCGTATCTCCGTGTCTCTTCTTCTCCTTCGTATCTCCGTGTCTCTTCTCCTTCGTATCTCCTTGTTATCTCCTCACTGTCTTTCACCCTCTGTCTCCTTGCCGTCTCCTCCCTGTCTCTCCTTCCTATCTCCCTACCGTCTCCTCCCTGTCTCTCTCCTCCCTACCGTCTCCCACACTGTCCCCTCCGTCATAATACGTCACGAGAGGTATGGGTCAGGAAACCACATATGCCTGACATTAATAATACCGTAGCTGGCCCACGTGAGCTGGCCCACATGAGCTGGCCCACGTATACCTTGAGGCCATCTTCCTTCCTGGCCATGGAGGAGGGGGGGGGGAGGAGACTTAACCTAGGAGAAGAGAGATGAGGAGATACAACACAGGAGACTTAAACCTTTGGGGGAGGAGATAGGGGAGATAAGATAAAGAGAGGATCTGGAGAGGGAGAAGAGAAAGAGATAAGCCGAGGAGGAAGGAGAGGAGAGGAGGAGGAAGGAAGGAAGGAAGGAAGGAAGGAAGGAAGTACTTGGGGAGGTAGAGGTGAGGGACAGTGAATACTCTCTCTCTCTCTCTCTCTCTCTCTCTCTCTCTGTCTCTCTCTCTCTCTCTCTCTCTCTCTCTCCCCCCCAACAGCTGGGTGGCCCTGAAGACACAAGTATGACTGCCTTCAAATGTCTTATTAAATAATAGGATATTTTCTTGTGGGTGATTATTGGTGAATTGTGCCAAGAATCAAATGGTGACTTATTCTGGCCCTGGTGACTTATTCTGGCCCTGGTGACTTATTCTGGCCCAGGTGTTTGGCTTTATTAGGCTGGGGAACAAAGGAGTGGCAGCTTCCCGATACACCATGTTGATGGTCGTGTGGAGAAGTGAACGGCGCTCGCCTCTACTGAGTGGAATATTGGCTGGCTGGCTGAGTTAGTAGTGGCCACTCTCCCCCCACCCCCTCCCCCTCACCCCCCTCCCTTACTCCCTTACCCCCTCCCTCCCTCCCTCTCACCCCCCTAACCCCCCCCTCCCCTCCCTCTCTCTCACACACACCCTTTAACCCCTCACCCCCTAACCCCCCCTCCCTCCCTGTTTGGTTCATTATTTTCTTCTAAAAAAACATGGTCCATTTTATTGTACATTTAAATGAACCTTCTACAGCCGGATGAGTCCATGGCCAGTGCCAGTTGTCAACACACGGGGTCAACTCTGGCCAAGAAGTGCAATGTCGTTTTTAATAGGAAGTTTATTCAGTGGAAATCAAGACCTTTGCTGAGTGCGGTAGCTTCCGAATAAATTAATTAGTTATACACAAGTAATTAAAAAAAATTCATAGATGACATTAATGTATAGGTCGTGCTTAGATTATTTTTATTATTATTATTATTATTATTATTATTATTATTATTATTATTATTATTATTATTATTATTATTATTATTATTATTGGCATTTTAATTGATTTAGTGTTATTCATAGATTATGTTGATAAAGAAGTATTTTTTTTTTACTTTTAACTTTATAATTGGAATATATACCAAATTTGGCCTAAAAAAACTGTGATCTTCCGTTTAAAAATCATGACCCGTACATTTGATGACTTTGGACAAGACTTGACATAATAGACACAACAGATATGACTCAGTAAACTACTTTTTGTGTTGGTAGTTCAGGGTCAGAGACAAGTACTGTACAGTGTGTGGTAAACCTGGGAGAAATAACTACATGTAATTACTGCACTAATAATAAATGTAAACGCACAAACTAGAGTGTTAACAGCACCACCATGACATCAGACCCGTTATGTTTTAGGGCCACGTTATTGTATCACCACAAACACTCCCTGTTGGCCTCACTGGTGCTACAACAACTAATTTCAACTATAATAGTGTTTTATGCATACGTTGAAGTATTGTTTATGTGACGAGTGGTGTAATGGTCAGCATGCTCGCCTCGCAGGGTGAAACTATGAGCAAGTTTCTTTACGCCATTTGCCTCTGTCTTACCTAGCAGTAATTGGGAACCTGGATGTTAATCAGTTTATCGATCGTATTCCGGGGTAATGGTTAGCCAGTGCAGTTGGCGAGTTGTCCGGTCGTCTCGGACTGTTTCTTGGGCCGGCCGTCCTTGTTACACGAAGGGCAACCATTATTTATTATGTGTTAATTTTAATGTTTGGTGATTATGGTTAATTTTACTTTTTCAGTATTTATTTTACATAGTTATTTTATGTTACAGTAACAGAGCGTAAACACAACCCTGTAGAGAGAGTGTTGTAACCTGCTGGCTGCTCGGTGAGGGACCAGCGTCTGCCTGTGTCCTCACAAGGAAACTCTTATATGACTTATATGTATTTAGTGAAGTAATTAGGGAGAATTATTTTTAAATCCAAACAGTGAGGCTGGACCTGTGACATATACTGTAGAGAAGAGCTTGTAGGTAGTTATAGTACAAACTAAATAAATAGTATTATTACTAACCTTATCCAACCATATGTGGCAAAGTGGGGAAATATTGGGAACAGACAGTTTTCCCACATGATAACTAATTTATATCATTTACAGCTATAAACAAACGTAAAAGTTATTTGGGTTTAGCAAAAAACTGTAGGATTACAAGACTTAATCTCTTTAATCGCTCAATAAACCCCTTTGGCGCCACACACACACACATATCATATTATATATATATATATATATATATATATATATATATATATATATATATATATATATATATATATATATATATATATATATATATATATTCAAGTATAATCAAGTGAAGATCAAGAGCCAGCGAGCACCAGCTGTGTTCTCACATCTTAATTTGCATACATAAGTTTATTCACTTCTTTCGGCGAACTTTAGATCTTAGCGAAACTACAAATTGGCGTGCACACACACACACACACACACACACACACACACACACACACACACACACATACACACACACACCATGGAATCTATAACCTTACCATAAACTAACCTAACCATAAATCTGACTGAATTTTCACGATCTCCAGAAGTGAATTTGGAAGGTAAAGTCAGTAGGTGGCCCCCCAAAGTTGCATAAATTACACGTCTTATACCATTTCTAGTTTCTGGCTCTGAAAAGTGAAATCAGCGGGACGTCTTTAACATTTGCATCATTCCTTCGCCTTCAGTGAGTCAGGTGGTCATGTGCTGACTAGTGTTATTTTCACCGCCTTCTCTTGTGAGGAAATGATATAAAATTACGATGATTGAATTAACACGTGTGGAAATAATAGAGATTAATAGATCGAGGATGAATAATTAAAAGTCACATGTGTGGAAGTCATAAAACTCCGTAACAGGTGTGTAGAGATATGAAAATTCAAACCTCCAGGATGTAAGTTAATTCAAGGTACAGTAATTATAAATTTTGTAAGTATTTGTTTTGCTTGACTGGCGGCGTGAGATTGACCTCGAAAAGTGAGAATTGAAGATGAAGAAATTGAGTGAAACGAAATAATATAAAAATCGACCTTGAGCAAAGTTATTGACTAACCTTCTCCTCCTCCTCCCATTCGTCGTCTCCTTCTTTACCCTTCCTTTCTTTGTTGGTCTTTTATCTCTCTCTCTCTCTCTCTCTCTCTCTCTCTCTCTCTCTCTCTCTCTCTTATCCATTTAAACAGACATCTTATTAACCCCCAAAAATATATCATTAAACAATGCTCATTAACTTTTGTGTTTAAATGACATCTAGGACACAGGACTATATCCATGACCCTATTACAAAAGGTCAGAGAAGGTCAAAGGTCAGAGGTCAATGATAAAAAGAAAAGTACTCGATCTAAGAGTAAGTGAGACATGGGCGCTGATGACCATGGAGTTATATATATGACCTCAGATGACCTAGGATGGGAATTATCTCGTATATATCTTGTATTCATATGTAGTTGAGGTTATTGGCAGCTGAGATTGTTCCTATAGGTTTTGTAGACATTTGGTACTTGGGGGGTTATTTTTTTGGGGGGGTATTTTTGAGGAGCTTATTTTGGGGAAGAGAATTTTCTTTTTTTATTGTTGTTTTTAGTATTTTTATATCCATGATTGTGGTGGATGAGGACAACACCGCAGCCCTGGATTAGCATGTGTGTGGCATCAAACTTCAAGGGGCGGGGGGAGGGTCACTTTCTTTCCTCCATAAATATTTCCTGTGGTTATTTTTTTTTTCTTCTTTATGTCTTCATTCTTGTCTCTTTCATCTTTACTCATTCTTATTTCCTTTTTCTCTTCCTTTTATTTTGTCTGATGACCTATCTCCATCTTCTGTCAGTCTGTCTTCCTCCCATGTTCTTCTCTGTCAGTCTGTCTTCCTCCCACCTCCCTCTCTGTCAGTCTGTCTCTCCCACCTCCCTCTCTATGGTCTGTCTTTCTCCCATGTTTCTTCTCTGTCAGTCTGTGTTTTACTCCATGTGCCTCTGTCAGTCTGTCTTCCTCCCCATGTTCTTCTGTCAGTCTTGTCTTCTCCATGTTCCTCTGTCAGTCTGTCTTCCTCCCATGTTCCTCTCTGTCAATCTGTCTTCCTCATAATTCTTCTCTATTCAGTGTCTTCCTCCCGTATTTCTTCTCTATGATGCCATCTTCCTCCATGGTACTCTCATGATCATATTTCCTCCATAGTGTCAAGTCTTGTCTTCCCTCCATTTCTTCCCGTAAGGTGTGTGCCTCCCCATGTTTCCTCTCTGTCAGTCTGTCTTCCTCCATGTTATTTCTGCAATGATCTATGCCTACATATTCTTCTCTGTCAATTGTGCCTCCCACTCAGCCCTCTCTGTCAGTCTGTCTTCCTCCCCATGGCCTCTCTGTGGTCTGTCTTCCTCCCATGTTCCTCTCTGTCAGTCTGTCTTCCTCCCATGTTCTTCTCTGTCAGTCTGTCTTCCTCCCATGTTCTTCTCTGTCAGTCTGTCTTCCTCCCATGTTCCTCTCTGTCAGTCTGTCTTCCTCCCATGTTCTTCTCTGTCAGTCTGTCTTCCTCCCATGTTCCTCTCTGTCAGTCTGTCTTCCTCCCATGTTCCTCTCTGTCAGTCTGTCTTTCTCCCATGTTCTTCTCTGTCAGTCTGTCTTCCTCCCATGTTCTCTCTGTCAGTCTGTCTTCCTCCCATGTTCCTCTCTGTCAGTCTGTCTTCCTCCCATGTTCTTCTCTGTCAGTCTGTCTTCCTCCCATGTTCTTCTCTGTCAGTCTGTCTTCCTCCCATGTTCCTCTCCATGTCCTCCTCTCTGTCAGTCTGTCTTCCTCCCATGTTCCTCTCTGTCAGTCTGTCTTCTGTCATGTTCCTCTCTGTCAGTCTGTCTTCCTCCCATGTTCTTCTCTGTCAGTCTGTCTTCCTCCCATGTTCCTCTCTGTCAGTCTGTCTTCCTCCCATGTTCCTCTCTGTCAGTCTGTCTTCCTCCCATGTCTCTGTCAGTCTGTCAGTCTGTCTTCCTCCCATGTTCTTCTCTGTCAGTCTGTCTTCCTCTCCCATGTCCTCTCTGTCAGTCTGTCTTCCTCCCATGTTCTTCTCTGTCAGTCTGTCTTCCTCCCACCTCCCTCTCTGTCAGTCTGTCTTGCTCCCATCCCTTGTTTTTTCCTCTTCCTCCTCCTCCTACCCCCCCCCCCTTCTCCTCAGTTCCTGTCTCTCCTCCGATGGCTTTCCTCTTCTTCCATCTCCTCCTTCTCTTCCTGCTCTTCCTCCTCTTCTTCCCCAGTTCCTATCTCTCTTTCCATAACCTTCCTCCCCCCTCACTTGCTATCCCTCTTCCCTTGGCTTTCCTCTTCTTCCTCCTCCTATTCCTCCTCCCCTTCTCATTTCCTATTTCTCCTCCTCTTCCTTCCTCCCCCCCCTTCCTCCTCCTCCTCCTACCATACCCACAGTGTACCATTCTTATCCTGTCTCAAGGATGTGTGTGTCTCTCCCTCTCCCCCAGTAAGGTAGTTTTATCACCGCCAGGTCAGCTCCTCCAGTAGACGTGAATAGATCCCCAGCATGTGATATATTGCCAGGTCAACGAGAGTATTACACCATACTGGACATATTGTATTATGCTAGTGTATGGTGCAGTATGGTGCGGTTTGAAGTTATATAGTAGTGTTTATTGTGTGTACAGTGATATAGGTAAGGGTGTAGTCTTTGTGCATGAATATATTGTGGTGCATTTATAGTATTCGCTCGCCAGGTTCTTTGTGGTGCGTGTAGGGGAGGAGGGGGGGAGGGTGGTAGGGGGTAAGATAGGAGGTAATGAAATCTCAACTTAAGTGGGGGTTGGGGGTGAGGGAGGCAAGACTGATCGATAGCAAAGTGGGTGAGGAAAGGTAGAGATGAGGAAGTAAATCGTAGGAGAAGATGTTGCAGTCTTTTGTTTTTCTTTTGTTTTTCCATTTGTTATTGTATTCTCTTTTATAATCCGTTATCCATCTTCTAAATTTTCGTGTTTTTTCTTATATTATTTTAGTATAAGAGATATTGGTTATTTAGGGGAAAAAAATTGGAAAAAAAATTTGGTGCAAAATCCCACTGCTGCAAACCGCCGGGCCACTTAGGTGACTTATGGTGGATTACACAACAGAAAATAATGGTCGTGTGTTGTGTTTGTGTTTGTTGCAGCACAGATGTCAAGTAAGGCTTTGTGAAATGCTTTACGGTTTCCCAGAGATCATGTGAATAATTGGTTTAACTGGGAGGCGAGGAGGACAGTAGTATCGACCTGGCTTGTTGGTTACCTCCATCTCCACAACGATGTTCAGTACGTCAGTGAAGCTGCTGTGGTTATGACTAAAGTGATCTGTGGACTGGATGTTGTCTGTTTAGCCAAGTTAGTTAGGTGTAAGGCGATTTGTATACCTGTACAGTAATCTGTTAGCTTAGACTCCAGGATGAAGTTATGATTGAAGTGTACTTGGTAAACGGTAGTGTGGTGAGGTCTTGTCGTTCTCGCCGCTTCATGAACCTTGAGATTCGGACTATTGTTTACTGCGTCAGTTTCACGAGTCTGAATCTCAAGGGTTTATGAAGCTGCAGGCGACAGGACTGTATATAATGCGGGTACATTATATGTATCAAGTAACACGTAATGACATTATATTCTCATTTGTTTCTGTAAAGGGCAAAGGGATGGAAATCTTTCTTTTATTTTTGTCAATAATTATAGAAGAGAATAATAGCCGTTCTTTTATATCAGATCTGGAGGACAAAGCTTGTCGTCAGGGTGTTTCCTGGTCAGCCACAGTACCAGTGGTAAACGGGACTTCCCAGGCAGCATCATAGATAAGGAGAGGGCGGGTCAGTTACCAGCGGTGACTCGGCAACTCCCTGTACCGGCCCCGCCCTCACAGTCTAGCCTAGAGTATGACACCAAACTGATGGGGATGACCGGGTCTCTCTCTCTCTCTCAATGTTTTTTTCTTGTAAACGATTTGTCTCTGTTCCTGTGGGTCACCGCGTGCTGTGTCTCACTGTACTTGACACCTGACTCTAATTTTATTTGGGTGAACTTTACTGTAGATTTTTATTAACACTATACGTATATATATCTACGTTACTTGTACAGTACATAATACATTTACAATTACGGTGTTTAGAGTAATAGACAAACACATCAATAGAATATGAGTGACGTGGGTAACCAACAGTGTTTATATTATTATTTTCTTCAGATCTGTAGTCCACCGTTTACCTTCACCTGCCCTGTGTCACCTCCCTAACGAGTATCTAGATCCTTGTAAAGTTCTAAACCGTCTTGAGATTTATCCTGGGTTGTCCCGCCTCCGCCACAATAGTCAACATGTAACCTGAATTAAATCTTCCTCCCCTTGTTGAGATAATATACTCTACTGCCTCCTCCTTCAGTGTCTAATGTGTTCACTCTCCCTTCCTTGCCCGCCACTGTTCTCATGTCCTTACAGCCTTCCTCGACCGCAATGAAGCTCGGCCTCTACGTCGTCGGTGTGGTCTTAACCTCATTAGAATAGTTACTTCTACACTTGAGAGCCCCGTCATCAATGTGCCTGTTGCAGCTGTTGATCATTCTTCTCCGCCCTGGAGGATTTACTGCCCAGTAGAGTGGTGGACTGTGGTCGCCAACCCTCAGATATGAGGACGGTACTCTGATTGATTGAATGAGTTTCCTACACTCACACCTCAAAGAAGGACCCGTCTTCCTTCAGAAACAACTAACTCTGCAGTCCACACACAAAGTTTCTTCATCAGTCCCTGCTGTACACCGTCTGTATACTGACGGTTCCTGCTGGTAGACGGAGAGGTGTGCAGAGAAAAAAGCAGTAGTTTACAAGAGGACCAACTGACCGTCGCTACCAAACATGATCGAGTTGACCTTCAACACTGTGCTCAAATTAAACCCCGGCGTACAGTCTCAGGCGGTATTATCCATCACACGAGCATGTGTGTGTGTGTGTGCGCGTGTCATCAATGCATGTCGCTAGACACAGCGGCGGTACAGCAGTGACACAGCAACACAATTGTTTCTCTTGTTTAAGATTATTGCTCACTGAATCTCTCAGAAGCCATAAAGATTATTATGATCCATGAAGTTTGCTTTCAGAGGCTTCTTGTTTATTGTGAAGGATAAAATATAACCTCACTGGACAATGTTTATTTTGTGAACCCCAGTGTTTGTTGGTGGTGCCGGCCAGCCCCCCCAGCTGTTTGTTCCAGTCCCCACGAGGCGTCTATTTTTACCTGTGTATTCTGTGGGATAAAGAGCGTCACCAATGAAAGTTTCTGCCTGTGAATTTATGTTACTCGCCAGACTTGGTAAATTAATGATATTGACCCAATATAAATCGCATACATTTGATTGATGCCACGAGTACCTTCCTCTCTGTGTTCATGCATTGGTTGATCCTAATTGTCTCTTTACTTAATGTTTGTTGTCAAGAACTTTATGAGCCATAAATCAGAGTAAACAAGCACAGATGGCTCATGGTATTAAACACAGGCGGTGGGTGTGTGTGTGTGTGTGTGTGTGTGTGTGTGTGTGTGTGTGTGTGTGTGTGTGTGGCTCTTAAGTGTGCTATATGGCGGCCTCGTCCAAGTTCTTGCTCTCGTAATATCTAAGACGACTCGCATAGCCTCTTGCCTTAATGGTGTATAACCACAACACGCGCATCAGTTAAAACTATACTCCGAGATAATCGTAAAGTGCATCTCATTATCAGCGAACATTGACCTTTACGGCGGATAATTGGTGTATTGTCCAAGTTGATAATTGGTGTATAGTCCAAGTTTATAATTGGTGTATTAACCAAGTTGATAATTGGTGTATTAACCAAGTTTATAATTGGTGTATAGTCCAAGTTTATAATATCTTACAGGTTAATAATAAACTCCTTCGGATAAACCAGCGAGTGTTGGTACTGGCGGAGACGCGTGTGAAGGGTTAGCGGATAAGTTAACTCACCCGTGGGTTTTCCTTGTTTAACACTTCAGGAGGATCACGGTTCCCTGCCTTCAATAAGTAATAAGTCTGTGATCGGGTGAGGTATGCAGCTGTTAGTAGGCGTGGTTAGAAATGCTTGGAAAGGAAGATTTTATTTATTTATTTATTGACTTTCGCTTAGTCTGTAAATGCTTAAGTTTATATTCCTGAAAATACTTGGTCTAATTGATACTGACAAGGGTATAGTATTTTCTAATTTATTCCTGAGTTATCGATTTATTTTTTTAGTGTTTTATCACCACTTCATTTACTTGCCATTATTCGGGATTGTTTTTTTTTTCATTTCTTTTTTTTCTCAGTGGTCATGAGTGGGTGGGTGGGTGGGTGGGTGGTGGGTGGGTGAGTGGGTGGGTGAGTGGGTGAGAGTACCAGGGTGATCCTACTTGTGTCTTGATGATATTAAGGAGAAGAAAAGTTATGTAATTTATAGTGTGAGGCTCCTGAGATAACCTGTGTTGGATGACTCTTACACACACACACACACACACACACACACACACACACACACAAAAGAAGCTTCTAGCCTAACCTGTCTTCACATTAACATAACTTAATCGCATTCATCAGAGCGAGCTTAACTTAAACTGACAGTGGTGCTTAAAGTTAACTCTCCTTCTCCAACCTGGTCCGCCATATTGTGTGTGTGTGTGGGGGGGGGTGTGTTTACGTGGCTGTGAGGCTGAGAAAAAAAATAATGGAATATAATCACAGCTGTTTGGTGATGTTATCTAGGCCTCACTCAGTTCTACTCACTATAGTTGTTTCACCATCACATTCACCACCACCACCACCACACTCACCTGTTTAATCACTACACTCACCACATCTGTCACTACCACCACACTGACCTGTTTAACACTACACTCACCACACCTCTCAGCACTACACACCTAACCACACCTGTCGCCACTATACTTACCACACCTCTTAGCACCATCATACCACACCTGTCTAGCCACTCCTCACTATACCTGTCACCACTATACTTACCACACCTCTCAGCACTACACACCTACCACACCTGTCACCACTATACTTACCACACCTCACATAACCATCACACCACACCTGTCTAACCACTACACTCACCAAACCACTACACTCACCACACCACTACACTCACCAAACCACTACACTCACCACACCACTACACTCACCATACCACTACACTCACCACACCACTACACTCACCATACCACTACACTCACCAAACCACTACACTCACCATACCACACACTCACCACACCACTACACTCACCATACCACTACACTCACCACTACACTCACCATACCACTACACTCACCATACCACTACACTCACCACACCACTCACCACACCACCACTACACTCACCAAACCACTACACTCACCACACCACTACACTCACCAAACCACTACACTCACCACACCACTACACTCACCATACCACTACACTCACCACACCACTACACTCACCATACCACTACACTCACCAAACCACTACACTCACCATACCACACACTCACCACACCACTACACTCACCATACCACTACACTCACCACACACACCCACTCACCTCCACACCTCATCTATCACACAATAACACTACTTAACTTTGTGTATTTTCTTCTCTCCAATGTCTGTCTGTTTTGTATCCAACTGTTGACCTGAGAATTTATTAATTTATTGATATATTTATCTATTTATATTTTTACCTGCCATTTACCATTACCTAACACTATAGGTTAAACATCACTCACCTGCCATTCACCTTTACCTAACACTATAGGTTAAACATCACTCACCTGCCATTTACCATTACCTAACACTATAGGTTAAACATCACTCACCTGCCATTCACCTTTACCTAACACTATAGGTTAAACATCACTCACCTGCCATTCACCTTTACCTAACACTATAGGTTAAACATCACTCACCTGCCATTCACCTTTACCTAACACTATAGGTTAAACATCACTCACCTGCCATTCACCTTTACCTAACACTATAGGTTAAACATCACTCACCTGCCATTCACCTTTACCTAACACTATAGGTTAAACATCACTCACCTGCCATTCACCTTTACCTAACACTATAGGTTAAACATCACTCACCTGCCATTCACCTTTTGCCTAACACTATAGGTTAAACATCACCCACCTGCCATTCACCTTTACCTAACACTATAGGTTAAACATCACTCACCTGCCATTCACCTTTACCTAACACTATAGGTTAAACATCACTCACCTGCCATTCACCTTTACCTAACACTATAGGTTAAACATCACTCACCTGCCATTCACCTTTACCTAACACTATAGGTTAAAAATCACTCACCTGCCATTCACCTTTACCTAACACTATAGGTTAAACATCACTCACCTGCCATTCACCTTTACCTAACACTATAGGTTAAACATCACTCACCTGCCATTCACCTTTACCTAACACTATAGGTTAAACATCACTCACCTGCCATTCACCTTTACCTAACACTATAGGTTAAACATCACCCACCTGCCATTCACCTTTACCTAACACTATAGGTTAAACATCACTCACCTGCCATTCACCTTTACCAAACACGGTCATCCATATATGATACTGGCGTCACCACCTACTATAAGGGGAGTCATGTCTGGTACCATCTTGAGAAAACACCTTTCAATATTCCAGGTACATAAACATCTTTTAACTGTCCAATATCTTGAGGTTATTAGGAACGTAACTATTATGAATCGGGTTTAAAGTATTTGTTAGTTCGTTTGTTAGTTCGTTTGTTAGTTCGTTTTTAGTTAGTTTGTTTATACTTTAAGGTGTAGAGTGTGGGGTGTTACTGCGTCGGGTTGTGTTTGTTTTCCCTCTTGTCAGCTTTTGTATGGTGTTCCTGTGTCAACATTGCGACTATCATGACAAAACCCGAGTGACTAAAAATAAATGTATCTGAATATGTATAAGACGCCAGAAAGAAGAGGGAGGGAAGTGTGGGAGGAACATGGTGGAGGGATGTGGGGGTGGGGGTGGGGGTGGGGTACAGAGGAAAGAGGAAGAAGCAACAGAGGAGGAGGAGGAGGATGTGGGAGAGGGTGGGGAGAGGCGCATGGGAAACCTACGTCTGTTGTAA
>NW_024720773.1:4344423-4408073 GCF_018991925.1 Homarus americanus | reverse complement strand
ACACACACACACACACACACACACACACGTAGACTGGCTTCCATCACCCATTCCCCACCCATTGTGAAACATTAATAATGGACCCGAGCGAGTTTCTACCACACACACTTACTTCCAGAATTCAAACTCAAAATCAGATAAAATTTACGTCCGCACTGAAGAACTAACTGGTCCCTGTAGTTAAAACGCGTAAGTCACAGGAGCCGGGTACAAAGTGAAGGTAGTAGTGTAAAATTAAAACCATAACTGCAACAACCCGAGACACGCACTCTGCCACACTCCAGACACACGCACTCTGCCACACTCCAGACTACACGAGATGAGGCGGGAATGTGTCTGACATGAACCCAAGCAACGTGTAACCCGAGACTCGTGATGAACCCTAACCTAACCTAACCCTAACCTAACCCCTCGAGTCACACAAGCGAGTTAGTGCTACACAATACATACTTTATATACAAAATGTCTCTTTGTTTACCTTGTTAAGTCTACCATGAAGCTCACTTATATTTCTTAGGCTGTGTTAATATTACCTCTTGGTTGTAAATACTCTTTGATCAAAATGTTTATTCAAAATGTCAAGCTTCACAGAAATATCAGAACCGCCTTTATTGGCATTATCTTTTATGTACTACACATCCTCTACCTCACACACCTCTCCCTCTACCTCCACACCTCCTCACCTCCTCTACCTCACACACCTCCTCTACCTCCTCTACCTCACACACACCTCCTCTACCTCACACACACACCTCCTCCTCTCCCTCACACCTCCCCCGTCAATATAACGGAGCTTCAATCGCATCTCCCACACGACCACTAACGTAGCGTAAAGGGTCGGCGTCATATTGGATACTGCCTCTGCCTTGTTCCATCGTCGATACCTAAGCGGAGTCAACGCACCGCCCACCTAAACCGAGAAACAGGTGCGACATTCCAGAGAGATCTTCACCCAAACGATATTCAGGATGAAGTATGAATGGGGCTTAAAGTGCAACATGTGTCAAGTGTGATAAAGTTCTCTGAGTGCCATTAGCATTATCCCTCTGTCACCTCTCCCTCCCTCTCTACCTCCTCCTCCCTCCTCCCTACCTCTTTATCACCACCTCCTCCTTCCTTCCTCTCAATCCCTCCCTCTTCATCACCTTTTTCAGTTCACCCCGTTTGCATCTTCCCTCCTTTTCTAAACCCTCATCTCCCGTCTACACCTCCTTCCCGTCTACACCCTCCCTCCCCGTCTACCCCCCCTCCCCGTCTACACCCTCACCTCCCCGTCTACACCCTCCCCTCCCCGTCTACACCCTCACCTTCCCTCCCCGTCTACACCCTCTGCCCCTAAGGATGAAATGCATAAACTTGCATGGCCGGAAAATTATTATGGCGAGGAATATATGGCCACGTTTCCTGGTCAATACGTCAAGTGATGTGTTGTTGTGGTGCAGCGACGTACGGTGAAGGGGAGACGACAGGGGCAGATGAGAGTGTAGAGGGGGATAGAAGAGGTAGTGGAGAAAAGAAGGGAAAGAGGAAGGATAAAGTTGGATCAGAAAGCAAGAAATAAAATGAGTGCTCAAGAAACTTTATAACCCTTGGAAGGAGGATAAATTAAACTGACCCAAACAAATGAAAGCAAATAAACTATACCTGGTTTATTTAAGGGTCAAAACTATACAGGATTGTGGAAGTTAGGGATTAATTTAACACCGATTAGTTGACCACCTGTTCTCCCTTAGGTCTTGGGTTAAGAAATTGGAACAACACAAGACCCAAGTCACTGTGGTGGAGGGTGATGCTCGCCTCCACTCTATCTCATAAACGGCTCAAGTAGAAACTGAAATGACCATCCTAACTTGTGCTAAAGTGACTGAGAGAAGATTCAAGTGCGAACCCGGGATGTAAGGCAGCTGTAGTGATGAAGTGTGCAGCCGTAGTGGTGAAATGTGCAGCCGTAGTAGTGAAGTGTGCAGCTGTAGTGATGAAGTGTGCAGCCGTAGTAGTGAAGTGTGCAGCTGTAGTGGTGAAGTGTGTAGCCGTAGTAGTGAAGTGTGCAGCCGTAGTAATGAAGTGTGCAGCTGTAGTGGCGACGTCTGCACCAACACCATACAGACAGACTCTCACGTCTTAATGGGTAACAAGACGTCCCGAGGTAAGCCCCTGGGCTCTGTACCACGATAAGAACCGAGAGAAGTGAACCTCGTGCTTCTGCCCTATGGACACACCCTGCAGGATATGTAGGAGGCTTTATCTGGGCAACACCGGGTACTACAGGACATTCCCTCCTTCCTTCCCCTAAGTCCCCTTCCTCCCTCCCCCTAACTCCCCTCCCTCCGTCTGTCTGTCCCTTCCTCCGGCCCCCCCTCCCCCGATATAGAGAACCTCCAGCCCCCTCCCCCGATATAGAGAACACTCAGCCCCCTCCCCCGATATAGAGAGAACCTCAGCCCCTCCCCCGATATGAAACCTCCAGCCCCCTCCCCGATATAGAGAACCTCAGCCCCCCCCTCCCCGATATAGAAACCTCCAGCCCCCTCCCCCGATATAGAGAACCTCCAGCCCCCTCCCCCGATATAGAACCTCCAGCCCCCTCCCCCGATATAGAGAACATCTCGTTACGTCACAGTACGAATAATTGAGAATTCCGCACCGGGTTCAGATGGTCCGAATTTTTATGTCTGCTGTACAATATCAAGGAGAGAGAGAGAATTATTATCACCCTCAGGCAAATACTGTCCTTCTCCTTTAATTGACAGACGGACAGACAGACAGACAGCTGGTGCCTGGTGTGCCGAGAGAGAGAGAGAGAGAGAGAGAGAGAGAGAGAGAGAGGTAGGTATATGTGATGCTGGGGTGACGTGGGTAATGAGATCACAGGGTACACACGGCCATTACTCAACAACCCACCATATATACTGAACTAAACACCCATAACAATAACTACCATACATCACCCGTTACTAAATTGGCTGTCATAAATTCCCATAATCACAAGACCATAGAATATAATGTTTGTGTGTTAAATTAGATCCATTTACGGTAAAAGAACGCCATATATAGATCCATTTACGGTAAAAGAACGTCATATATAGATCCATTTACGGTAAAAGAACGCCATATATAGATCCATTTACGGTAAAAGAACGTCATATATAGATCCATTTACGGTAAAAGAACACCATATATAGATCCATTTACGGTAAAAGAACGTCATATATAGATCCATTTACGGTAAAAGAACGTCATATATAGATCCATTTACGGTAAAAGAACGCCATATATAGATCCATTTACGGTAAAAGAACGTCCTATATAGATCCATTTACGGTAAAAGAACGTCTATATATAAGATCCATTTACGGTAAAGAACGTCATATATGAATCCATTTACGGTAAGAACGCCATATATAGATCCATTTACGGTAAAAGAACGCCATATATGGATCCATTTACGGTAAAAGAACGCCATATATAGATCCATTTACGGTAAAAGAACGCCATATATAGATCCATTTACGGTATAAGAACGTCATATATAGATCCATTTACGGTAAAAGAACGCCATATATAGATCCATTTACGGTAAAAGAACGTCATATATAGATCCATTTACGGTAAAAGAACACCATATATAGATCCATTTACGGTAAAAGAACGTCATATATAGATCCATTTACGGTAAAAGAACACCATATATAGATCCATTTACGGTAAAAGAACGTCATATATAGATCCATTTACGGTATAAGAACGTCATATATAGATCCATTTACGGTAAAAGAACGCCATATATAGATCCATTTACGGTATAAGAACGTCATATATAGATCCATTTACGGTAAAAGAACGCCATATATAGATCCATTTACGGTAAAAGAACGTCATATATAGATCCATTTACGGTAAAAGAACACCATATATAGATCCATTTACGGTAAAAGAACGTCATATATAGATCCATTTACGGTAAAAGAACGTCATATATAGATCCATTTACGGTAAAAGAACGCCATATATAGATCCATTTACGGTAAAAGAACGTCCTATATAGATCCATTTACGGTAAAAGAACGCCATATATAGATCCATTTACGGTAAAAGAACGCCATATATAGATCCATTTACGGTAAAAGAACGCCATATATGGATCCATTTACGGTAAAGGCATACATATATGAATCCATTTACGGTAAAGACGTCCTATATAGATCCATTACGGAAAAGAACGCCCATATATAGATCCATTTACGATAAAGAACTCCATACATAGATCCATTTACGGTAAAAAGAACATATATATAGATCCATTACGATAAGAACGCCATATATAAGATCCATTTACGGTAAGGAAACGCCATATATAAGATCCATTTACGGTAAAAGAACGCCATATATAGATCCATTTACGGTAAAAGAACGCCATATATAGATCCATTTACGGTAAAAGAACGCCATATATGGATCCATTTACGGTAAAAGAACGCCATATATGGATCCATTTACGGTAAAAGAACGCCATATATAGATCCATTTACGGTAAAAGAACGCCATATATAGATCCATTTACGGTAAAAGAACGCCATATATGGATCCATTTACGGTAAAAGAACGCCATATATAGATCCATTTACGGTAAAAGAACGCCATATATGGATCCATTTACGGGAAAAGAACGCCATATATAGATCCATTTACGGTAAAAGAACTCCATACATAGATCAATTTACGGTAAAAGAACGCCATATATAGATCCATTTACGGTAAAAGAACGCCATATATAGATCCATTTGCGGTAAAGAACGCCATATATGGATCCATTACGAGTAAAGAACGCCATATATGGATCATTACGATGAAACGCCATATATGGATCCATTTACGTGATACAAGGAAGCACATATATAGATCCATTACGGTAAAAGAACGCCATATATAGATCCATTTACGGTAAAAGAACGTCCTATATAGATCCATTTACGGGAAAAGAACGCCATATATAGATCCATTTACGGTAAAAGAACTCCATACATAGATCCACTTACGGTAAAAGAACGCCATATATAGATCCATTTACGGTAAAAGAACGTCCTATATAGATCCATTTACGGGAAAAGAACGCCATATATAGATCCATTTACGGTAAAAGAACGCCATATATGGATCCATTTACGGTAAAAGAATGCCATATATAGATCCATTTACGGTAAAAGAACGCCATATATAGATCCATTTACGGTAAAAGAACGCCATATATCCACCAGAATCAACTACAGTACATGACGGCCCCACAACCATCCCATTTTCATTCTTTCATTAGATACATTTTCGTTCCTGTGATCATATTACTCAATGAACTAAAACAAAAGTGTACAGAAACGATGAAAAAAAAGACTGGTCATATGAACTAGTTGTTATAATAAATATATACTTTCCTTTCTATATAAATTCTATATAAACTATTGGTATGTAAATTTGTCTATGTTTATCTTCCTATCGGTATTAAACTCCAGTAATTCAGAGATAATTTTAACTAACGGTACCAACGTTTTGAAGGTGACTTACGATCATGTTCTTACTTGTGTGTATAAACCTGACGATTGTATTACCACACCTGACTATCCACACACCTGTTGAAGAGATGTTCGTAGATCACGCCACAACATGATGACCTATCTCCCCCACCCTGTACCACATCAACATCCCTCAGTGTACGACATCAACATCCCCTCAGTGTACCCCATCAACATCTCCCCACATGAACATCCTCTCAGTGTAGTGGTGGGTGGTCGGGTATTCCCCCCTTAAAACTATCACAAAACTGTATTAAAACTTGGCTCGTGTTTCTAATTTTAAACCCTATTTCACCCACACTTTTCTTCTCCTTATCTTCAACTTTATCTTTACATGAATTCTTTCCATTTCTTTTATTGCTGCCACATAAATTTATTTTCAACATTTTTAACTTTTTTCATTTCCCATCACATGTTTATTGGGAAGACGCATTGGTGACGAAGGGTGTGTATATCAAGCATGGGGAGGAGAGGAGAGGAGAGGAGAGAAGAGGAGAGGAGAGGAGAGAAGAGAAGAGAAAACACTAATTCACATCGTTATACGTTTACTCTTTCATCTCAAAATATCAACAATAAACAAATAAACAATAACACCTATTAATTAACACCAATTTACACAAAACACTTAAGGAAAAAACAAAAACATTATTCAACCGGCATTACAATATTCCATCCTGAACGTCACGTCATTCAGGAAATGTCCCCCGATATGATGATGAATATTCAACGGTCTATTATATCAACTCTGCCTTCAATACTAACCGGAAAATGACGGGAAAACTGTACGGTCACTTTACGAAAACAATACCACCAGACAAGTCATTTTATAAAACAGTTAAAATCAATCTTGAGAATAAATCCGTGACGACAACCTCAAGAGTTTAGAGGAAGACGGGCAGGAAGTAAACAAACACACGATGTTAGTATCGCTAATTGTATCTCGGGGTTAACATCCATCTTCTTGGCGGTTTTATTGGACCAGGTAAGTAACAGTCTTGTCAAGCCCTGGAGCTTCCTTTTGAGTTACCACCCCACGAGTTGGTGTGGACCGGGGGGGAGGGGCTTCACCACTGATGTTCTCTGGTTGGGGAAGCTTGTGTCAGGAGGTGCCATGAGGGGGTGTTGTTTTTGTTGTTGTGTCCCTTACCGGGTGGTGAAGGGTCCGCGGGGACGATGACCTGAGGAGTTTATTGCACAGCAGCGATGATCATCCATTTAGAGGGCCGGGTGGACGGGTGTAAGGTGTTATTACGTTATAAGAGAATTTTATATATATACGTGTGTGTGTGTGTGTGTGTGTGTGTGTGTGTGTGTGTGTGTGTGGGTGTGTGTGTGTGTGTGTGTGTGTGAACTAACGAACAATATCAAAATGGAAGGAATGAAGGAGGAGGACGACTCACACAAGTCAGACATGTGTGCAGGGCCTCACCGAGACACTGTTTACTGCACCGTAAAAACAAAGGCGTCCACTTTGTCCATCGCTCTTAAAACCTTCCTCGACCAGTGTTGTTCCCAGGAGAGACCGACTGTCCTCTCTCTACCTCCAGTGACGGGAGCCGAGAGCATCGTGTATCATGGCAGGATTCACTTGACAGCATCACAGAGACAACGACTCTTAGCAGGACACACGACACACATCTCGGCCCAACGCTGCAGTGCCTTGGGAGGTCTCACTAATGCTCCTCTCCAGTCGTCTTTCCCCCCAACACTTCAAACAACATTATAAAGCTGTTACAGAACTCCATATTCTAGAAGTGGTAATTACATGTTTTTATTATTATTAAAGATTAGTGATAATTCCCACACAGGTGATGGGTAAAAATAGTCGTTCCCGTGGCCAACAACTCGCTCACCAAAGTAAGGGCTGGCAGTAACGTGAAAAGGCCAACGTCAAAATACCTCCCACGCGGAAAAATAAAAACAAAATATTGAACGACGCGACGCCAACATCTGGAACAAACTGAGTGAGGCAGCAACTTGTGAATGTGTAATATTAGACAAGAAGAGATAAGAAGTTGCCTCTGACGATGACGATAACGATGGTGATAATGCTCTTACAGTATATTAACAACATCAAAGGAAACTAAAAAATATGTTCAGGAAATGACACACACACACACACACACACAGACACACACACACACACACACACACACACACACACACACACACACACACACACACACACACAACTGCCCAAGATAATACCCTATAATCACACCATTTCATCAACCTATTATTTTTCCCGACTATTTCAATATATTTCTTAAATACCTGTTTACCTCCCAGGAAAATGATTCATCGTTAAAGGACAAAGAACCAAAATAACAACAGCTGCCCGAGGTCAAGAAGAGCAGTCGCATGTATGTATGTATGTATGTATGCTACCTGTGGTGTAATGGTCAGCATCCTCGCCTCGCAAGCCAGCGGACCAGGGTTTCTTTACGCCATTTGCCTCTGTCTACCCAACAGTAATTGGGGAACTGGATGTTAATCGATTTGCTGATCGTATTCCAGGGCAATGGTTAGCCAGTGCAGTTGACGAGTTGTCCGGTCTTCTCGGACTATTCCTTGACACAGGGTCATGCAGCTCGTTAACTCAGGGTGTGGTTGTTGTGTTGGCGACAGCTTCTACACTTTAAACAAATTCACGCCTAGGTGGCCCCAGGGCCTACCATCCTCGTTACACGAGGGGCAACCATTATTATGTATGTAGGCTATACGAGTCGAACAACATAACCATACATACATGTTAATGGTGATATTCCTAATTGCACGGGTTATAATGTTCCTAAAATGGCAACCGGTGCTAATGTAGGGGCGTAGTTCTGACTCACTGACAGATGGAAGGACAAGGACGGAAAAGGGTACGTTCTTTGGCGGGGCATCAACACACACACACACACACACACACACACACACACACACACACTACGATATTATATTACTCTCTACATGATAAACCTGCCAAATACCCTTCCAGTAGTTTTATGTAGACCAGTAGGACAATATCCCCAATACACAGCCACTATAACACACACACACACACACACACACACACACGCCATTCCACAATATTGAAACAACAACAACGGATATGTAAATGTTATGGTGTACTTCATGGCTGCACCAAAGCATGTGCACCACAACGCCACACTACCCGACACCTTAATAAACCAACTCTACTGTGGAAGCCTGGAGACCATTAACGAAAACTGGTAGATTATATTAAGAAACAATTTTAATACTGGTTCAGTCACAGGAGAGGTGAGACAAGAACGGGTATCACGCTGAAGAGGATATTGGATTGTGAAGTGTGGACGGGCACCTCCCATGGGGGTAATAAAACCTGTACTCTGAGCTGTATGAAGGATTACACGTTTATCTCACAACCAGAGGAACGGGAGTGTGTGTGGGGGGGGCAGAGGTGACGAAGGAGTGTTGTGGGTGGGGTGGGGAAACTGAGGGTGGTGAAGGGATTGTTGTGGGGTGTGTGGTGGATGCAGCATATGAGAGAGAGAGAGAGAGAGAGAGAGAGAGAGAGAGAGAGAGAGAGAGAGAGAGAGAGAGAGAGAGAGAGAGAGAGAGAGGAGAGAGAGAGAGAGAGAGAGAGAGAGAGAGAGAGAGAGAGAGAGAGAGAGAGAGAGAGAGAGAGAGACTAAAAAGACCATCATCACTACAGAAACTGACGGTCATGATCAACAATCCTTTACGCCACCAAGGATGGATAATTATTCCCACGTCAACCTCCTGAGAGTATCATGCACCACCAACCATGCTTGACCACGAAACACCAGCAAAAATATACAGGAACAACCTAACCAAAAACGACGAACGTAAGAATAAAAATGTCTAAATGTGATGTAGAGCGAGAGCGTCAGATTTTGTTTAGTTTAACAAATTTATTGACAAAGCTTGGAGTACAGTTTGCCTATTCCGAGTAATTCAGTCAGGTCTTGACAAAGAGGGTGGTATCACTTCTCACTGCCACGCAGGACAGAGGTTCATACACAAAGAAATACATCATATTCATTAACAGCTATATATAGGTCAGTGTCGTGTGGGTGATGTCACTGTTCACTGCCACGCAGGACAGAGGTTCGTACACAAATAAACACATCATATTCATTAGCAGTATACTGTATATAGGTCAGTCATATGTAGGTGATGTCACTGTTCACTGCCATGCAAGACAGAGGTTCATATACATCGGACGTCATATTCTAATTGAAGACTAATCAGTGTGGGCCAGCAGCAAATTTGGGATAAACAACAGGAATGTCCTCAAGCACCCCTGATGCAATGTAGTAATTACAAAGTTCATGATACAATAAGCCAGGTGGCCTGAAGTCTTTGAAAGTGTCACATTCAATAATATAGTGTTCAAGTGTATGCTTTAAAGGTTTATCACAAAGTTTACATGCTGAGTGTTCCGGTATGGGTACAGCGTTATTAACCTGCCAGATGTGTCTGTATCCTAGCCTAATTCTGGCCACGGCTACATCACATTGTCTGGTTCTGTCCTTATGCTGGCCATACCGGTACCTCTTGTCACAAAGTTTGTCATATTTACTAATGCTACAACTGCCAGGTCTCTCTGAATTTCTCACTTCTTCTAGATCAGAGTTCATGATTCTGACTTGAATGTTTTTAAGTACAGCATTGGACAGGCCAAGGTCACGGTCAACATTCTCTTTCTTACATGCCTCATTGGCCAGTCTATCAGCACGGTCATGATACCTAATTCCAACATGGGACGGACTCCACACAAATTCGATACGAGAGTTGTTCTCATTGGCAGTTATCACATTTCTTTTAATATCACAAACAACTTTAGACATAGAACCTGACGGGCTGTTGTTCATTGATTTCAAAGCACTTTGAGTCACAGATTATCACCCAACCTCCAATTTTTTTAAGGTAGTCTGTGGCTAAGTAGATTCCAGTTAGTTCGGTTTGTGTTGTGCTGGCCCAGTTGTTCAGTTCAGCCTTTGCTTGTTTGATACTATCATCCCTTTTTCTTTATATATTACAATTGCACAGCCTGTTCTACCTGTGTTTGTCTGCACTGAACCATCAGTAAAAGCATAACATTCACTTGATTTAATACTCTCTGTGTCTGTTAATAGTTTCTAGTGTGACACATCTCACCACATCGGTGTTTAACATTTGCTTACTACCAACAGGAGTGTAATTAATAGTAACTGATATATCCAGCCAAGGAGGAATGGCATTAATAGGTTCGTCTGGGGTGATTGGGACATTCAGTTCCAGGAGATCTGCAACTCTTTTATGAAGCCACGCCCCAAAGAGAGTCTACTGTGGAAGGTTAGCGAGATAGTCGGGATTACTTAGATAGAATATCAACTCAGTTTGAGCTGTAGTTCGGGGACCATTGTTCTTCAAAACATTGACACAAAACATGGTATTAAGTAGAGCCATCCTCTCAGATAGGGAGGGCAGCCAAAGCTCTTTCCTCATGTTAGAGAATCCCAGCGAACAGAGGCAGACAAGCGGGAAATAATACCGGTGTCAGCTGAGAGACAAAGCACTACCATAACAAGAAACGAAAAGAATGAACTTATTAAACTGAGGTGATAAATTTAGAGTGAAAGGAAGCCCAACACAGCCAATACCTCACTGACATACTGGGGGTGTTTCTGGCCACGCACAGCAGGCCACACAGAGGGTGTTTCTGGCCTTATAGATGGCCCTCTTCACATAGTTGGCCACACCGGGTTACAATTAAGTGTTTGTTGGCTTCTTACTTCTCCTCTCTTTCCCTCCCCCACCTCCTGTTGCTATACTTTCCTCTCTCCCTCCCCTCCCTCTCCCATGCTGCTATCCTTCCTTCCCTCTCTACCTCCCCCTCTCCTTTAACCTCTCTCTCCCCCTCACATGATGGAGCATCTGAGTCGCCCAACACGCCACTGCCAGCAACTATCTGTCAACACCTCCATGCTTCACACACCTCCAGGCGAGGGCACATTTTTCAAGTCAGCGACGAAATGTTGGGGTAACTTTATAAAATATTATATATATATATATATACGAATTTTACCGAAGATACCTTAAAGAGCTGACTAAATATAGATATGTATATAGTTCAATATGTAGACTCATGTTTACATTATCCTGACATAATTAAACACCATTATAGAACACAAACACAAAAACAGTCTCAAAGCTTTGTATTTCTCAATGTATTATTCTCTAACTTTCTCAACAGGTATAAGTTAAGTATTAATTACAAACTCATAATACCATTTATAGGTAAGTGTGGTCTTAATTATAACAGGTGATTAAATAATTGATATTATCAGAGAACAAAAACTAAAATCACGTGCCAGAACACCTTTTAGTTACCAAGGTGTGATAATGTCTTTCTCAACAGGTATAATTATATAGATCTATCTAAAGGTCTCTCACTGAACTACAGGTGTGTGTGTGTAGGGGGGGGGGGTGGACAAAGAATTTACCCGTATCTAGATATTAACATTCCTACTAAGTTAATATTAACAATATACCCAGGGAACTTAACATTTTAACTCCTAAGGTTTATATATAAAAATAATTAACAGATCTCAGACTTACAACACTCCACTAATATAATCAACGCTTCAGTCAATCAGTTTAACGTTTCAGTCAATCAGTTTAACGTTTCAGTCAATCAGTTTAACGTTTCAGTCAACCAGTTTAACGTTTCAGTCAACCAGTTTAACGTTTCAGTCAATCAGTTTAACGTTTCAGTCAACCAGTTTAACGTTTCAGTCAACCAGTTTAACGTTTCAGTCAATCAGTTTAACGTTTCAGTCAATCAGTTTAACGTTTCAGTCAATCAGTTTAACGTTTCAGTCAATCACTTAACGTTTCAGTCAATCACTTAACGTTTCAGTCAATGAGTTTATCGTTTCAGTCCATCTGTCAACAACGTTCATATGTCAGGAAATAAATTCGTTTGTGATCTCTCGTCGTCATGGTAACAGTGTATGGTCGTGATGACGCCTTGTAAACAACTAGCGGCTTCTACCTCTAATGAAATATTGTTAAAAAATAAGGGATAAAGTCACTAAAATACCATCAAAGTTGTCATCACCTCTTTTATACTATTTCCTAGCTAGTATCACCACTATCACCACTACTATTACCAGCTAGTATAACCATTATCACCATCAACCATTATAACCATCGGTATTACCACCACTGCCAGACAATAACACTACGATCATCACCACCAACCACCAGTATCATTTACCATCACCACCAACCACCATCATCACCACCACCAACAACAACAACAACCAGTATCATCAACTACCAACAACCATGAACACCACCACCAACCAGTATCACCACTATCCTCAATCACCAACACCAACCAGTATCACCACCACCACTACCAACAACCATCACAACCACTATCACCACCATCATCACCACCACCACCTCCTCATGGCTGGCCAAGCACCATAAGCTAGGAAGAGGTAATCTATTTCTGCCACGATAACATCACCCAAGACTAAACGGACACATTTTGATTCTTGAAAGGCAGCTCATGAGGTGAAGAGCACGTAATAATGACACCCATTTACTGCAGTATTAAGTGTAATTGTTGGCTCTCACACACACACACACACACACACACACACTTAATGAGACAGACAGACAGGCATTTATGACTTAATATAACACTTGGAGTAATATAATTATAGATCTTGAATTATTAATTAGGGGAAATTATATGTAAATTTGAACTCAGTATATTATTATTATTACTATTATTGTTATTTATTTATTTATTTTCGACTTTGTGGAGAAAAATAAAGCAAAATCGAGGTAAGAACTGCTTGATGGTTGGGTTGGGTTAAAGAAGGTTGAGAAGGTCTGGGTTTCCAGCATGACCGTGACAAATAACTATATCATGAGGTAAACGACCTTTAAATGTGGTCCAATTGGCCTCCAGACCTGCAGCCATTCCCTACACTTTAAATTTAAGACTTTCATCTTACTCCCCAAAAAAAAAAATAATAATAAAAAATATTATTTTTTTTTACAATTTACAGAGGATAGACAAAAGGGGGGAAGAGTCTTGACGGCGAAGAGATGTAAATAAATTTTTATTTTCATACAAACTGAGGAATTCTTTATAAAATGATTTTCAGTTTGCCAAGATTGACAAAAATGTTAGGAAAAATATCAGAGTACGGGCAGGAAGGCGGCACCAGACGGCCCCAAGACGAAAATAAAGTTTCTTCTCGTGGTAAGTTAGTATCAATATTTCTTAATTTGTTATGAATAAACTTTAAATTTATTTACAAATTTGTAAGTTTTTCGTATTTTAAATAGCTTAGTTTTTTTTTTTAAGAACTTGGCAATACTTTGAATTTCGATATGGGACAATCTTGCAAAGTCGTATATGGTTGTTGTTATTACTATTATTATTATTTACTTATACAACTACCATCATAATTATCACTTAATATTATTACTATTTCATTCCTATTAGCATTACCAGTATTCTTATTCATATCATTATCATTATTATTATTATTATTATTATTACTATATTTCAGAAAGCATTAATTTTTAGCCAGAGTGCGACTTGGCAATTTAGATTCTCTCTCTCTCTCTCTCTCTCTCTCTCTCTCTCTCTCTCTCTCTCTCTCAACACCAGACGTCCATATAAATCATCATCTTGAAGGTTTATAAAGTAGAAAAGTTTGTTCACAGTACACAATAAAATTTACATAGAGAAATTTAAGGGAAGGTTTTAATAGTGGTCGGACACCTGCTGGGTATATGAGTGAGGGAGGTGGAAAGGTCTCTCGGAGGGAGGGAGGGAGGGAGGGAGGTGGAAAGGTCTCTCGGAGGGAGGGAGGGAAGGAAGGAGGGAGGGAGGGAGGGAGGGAAGGAAAGGAGGAATAAAGGGAGGGAGGGGAGGGAGGAAAGGGGAAAGAAGGGAAGGAAGGAAGGAAGGAAGGGATTGAAGGAAGGGCTTGAAGGAAAGGAGGAATAGAGGGAGGGAGAGAAGGGAGGGAAGAGGAAGGAAAAGGAGAGTGGAAGGAGGAAAGGAGGGAAGAAAGGAAGACAGAAAGAAAGGAAGGATGGAATAATTGAATGAAAGGAAGGAAGGAAAGAAAGGAAGGAAGGAAGGAAAGAAAGGAGGAATGAAGGAAGGAAGGAAGCGTTCATAAACTGTTATCAAGTATTAACTCTCAGGGAAGGAGGTCACCATCGACAGCAAGGAAAGAGACTTTTTTCTGTGGTGGTGAAGCAGAATCAGGTTAGTGACGTCAATAAGCATCAGTTTTTTTCCTATAATTCATTTTCTTGAGTAATATACAAGAAAGTTAATAAACGTTCTCCTTAAGAGTCAACACGGATGTTTAATTAACTCTTCTCGCTCCATTCCTTACTTCACTGCTTGCCTCCCTTCCCTTTCTCTCTCTATTTCTTCCCTCCTTTCTTTCCCTCTCTCCATTCCTTCATTCCTTACTTCACTGCTTGCCTCCCTTCCCTTTCTCTCTCTATTTCTTCCCTCCTTTCTTTCCCTCTCTCCATTCCTTACTTCTCTGCTTGCCTCCCTTCCCTTTCTCTCTCTATTTCTTCCTTCCTTTCCTTCCCTCTCTACATTCCTTCATTCCTTACTTCACTGCTTGCCTCCCTTCCCTTTCTCTCTCTATTTCTTCCCTCCTTTCTTTCCCTCTCTCCATTCCTTCATTCCTTACTTCTCTGCTTGCCTCCCTTCCCTTTCTCTCTCTATTTTCTTCCCTCCCTTCCTTGCTTCTTTTCCTTCCCTCGCTTTCTTTCTTTCCTTCCCTCTCTCCATTTCTTCCTTTCCTTCCCTTTCCATCTCTTCTCTCCCTTCCTTATTTCCCCTTCCCTCTCACCATCCTCTCCCCTCTCCCTCCCTCCTCCCACCCTCTCTCCCTACCCTCCCTGACCCACAACCCAGCCAGGGAGAGGCACTAGCTCAACCAACACTTCGGATACGGTATAATTTACAAAAAGAAAAATTCTACTTATAATGGCCACTCAGTCTGTTAACAAAAACTAGTTCCTCAGCTGCCGGGGACTAAGAACTGTCGCGTGTAGTACAGTAATAAATCTCTTTAGGGATTAGTTAAGATTAGTAAATGTACCGATGGATTAAGTCTGATTTGTGAATGTCTCAAAGGGATTAACTGTACCTGAAGTCTGACACCCTCCCACACACGAGCGAAATCCCACCACAAAATGACTAGACAAATATTTGGATTGCTAAGATGATGAACCCGGGAATCCACTTTATCGCGAGTGATAGTTTTACGAGGGGGTGAAGGCGGGGTCCCGTTCATGAGGTGGTGGTGCAAATAGTCTGTTAGAGTCAAAGGTTATAACTACCTGCTAAATGTCGCCCCTAACTTACCTCTACCATAAAAACGCGCGCGCTCACATGCACACACACACACATTTTATAACCACTTTGCTACCATATGTCATACCCTCCCCAGTCTTGACCTCACTCTCCTCCCGGCCTACTTATCCCCCCGCACCTCACAGTGTTCAACCATTTGAAATTGGCAACAAACTCCTGAAATTTAAATCCAAACGCTCTACAACCCCAATTGACCTCCCAATCAAAATTTACAAGGAGTTTGCAGTCGAACTTGCCACCCCCTGCTGTTCCATTATGAATGCATCCCTCAGATAAAGCAAATGCCCTAATGAATGGCAAGCCGCATTTGTCACCCCTATCCCCAAGGTCCCCACCCCACAGTCCCCTAGTGACCTCAGGCCAGTTGCCATTACCCCCATACCCAGTCTACTCTGTGAAGACTTTGTTTCTGAATGGGCATTTTTGCATTTGCTAGTATTTATCAGTCATTTGACCCACAGCAATTTGGCAATATGAGGACCTCCTCCTGCTTAGTTAGTTTCCTGGATTTTCTGCACAACAACCTGGAGAAACGTAAGACATCACTGGCCGTTGCCCTTGTTGATTTCAGGAAGGCTTTTGACCTTGTTGATCACTGCACTGTTATTAACAAGGCCATTGCACTAGGGCTGCCCACTAACCTGGTCTCATGGCTCATTGATTTCCTGAGTGAGCGTCGTCAGGCAGTCAGGTACCAGGGTTCTGTCTCCACATTCCAACACCTCACCTGCGGTGTTCCCCACCTGCAGTGCTTCCTAATACTGATCAACGACGCTCTATCGGACACTCCTCACAGGTGGAAGTACGTGGATGACTGCACTGTGGGGGCTACAGTGGATAACACCGCATCTGACTTCTCATAGCTACAAGGCACCCTGGACAGGCTACAGGCATGGACTACGGAGAACAAGGTCACCATCAATCACACCAAAACCGTAGTCATGCACATCAATACCGCCACCACTCCAGCAGTCACAGTGGGTGCCCATCCTCTCCAGTTAGTGCAGTCTGCCAAACTCCTAGGTGTAACTATAGACCATTATCAAGGCAGCCTCGTACCGATTCTACATGCTACAACGACTCAGGTCACTTGGGACACCCACGCCAAAGCTGAGGACTATCTACAATGCCTTTATTCTCCCCAAATTAACGTATGCATCACCAGCCTGGTCGTCTTCTCTCAACTCTATCCAACAATGTCAGCTAGAGAAGGTACAGAAGAGGGCCTGCAGAATCATGCTAGGCGCAGACCACTCCAGCTACAACAACGCTCTCGCCACCCTGGAAATGCCATCTCTCAGTGACCTCCACCACCATGCACTAGTAGGATTTGGCAGTGGACTACTGCATCAACCTCGACACCTACTGCCACCTGCAGTCCGCCACTACAACAAAATTCAGCCCATAAGAGCCCGCACTGATAGATATAAGAATAGCACCATCCCATCTATTGTTAAAATAATAAACAACTGATTTATGTACTGCACAGCCCTGTAAATGTATTGAACGTATATTATTATGTCAAATCACATGTAAGTTTGTATATTTTCAGCCACCGGCTGCAACTCTATTAATAAACCGTTTATTATTATTATTATTATTATTATTATTATTATTATTATTATTATTATTATTACACACACACACACACACACACACACACACGCATATACATCCAATCTATTGAGACGTTTTTTTAATCATCCAAAGGTGTGAATGAGAAAATATATAAGTAAAAAATAAATAAATAAATAATAGGAAACTAACGAAAATAAAATTAAAACTAACGAAAACAAAACAAACTTACAAAAACAACAAGAACACTCGGGGGTAATTATCACCTCATTAACTGGTGCCATAAGTGTGCGTGTTTCCTGGAGGTTAATGGAGCAAGTTTGGGGTATCATTAGGGAGAATAACTTGACCTGTGATGTAGAGGTGGGTGTCTCAGTTGTCTTGATGGGTAGGGTGATTACCTCTCTTATTCTCCCTTATGCAGATCTTCACACTGACTAACACTTATTCTCCCTGATACAGATCTTCACCCTTACACATATCTTCACCCTCACCACCACACTTATTCTCCCTTAGTGATCTTTCTTCACCCTCACTACCACACCCAATTCTCCCTTATGCAGATATTCACCCTCACTAGCATACTTATACTCCCTTATGCACACCCTTACTACAATATTAACTTGTTCTCCCTTATATAGATCATCACCCTTACCACTAAACTTATACTTCCATACACTAATCACACCCTTACAACAATACTTATTCTCCCTTACACAAATCGTTACCACCATATCTATTCTCCCTTACACACACACACCCTCACCACCACAACTTATTCTCCCTTATACACACACCCTCACCACCACTCTTATTCTCCCTTACACACACAGACACTCCCTCACCACCACAACTTATTCTCCCTTACACACACAGACACACCCTCACCACAACTTATTCTCCCTTACACACACACCCTCACCACAACTTATTCTCCCTTACTCACAAAAAACTATCTTCTCCCTACACCATGAATCCCCATTAAAAAAAAAATATATCCCATCACACTTATAAACTTTGTATTAGTTACCACGGGTCAGATTTTTATTACCAGCAGAGAAAAAGTCAACACAGGCGTCGTCTGATGAAGAGTACAGAAGCAGCCATTACATTTGTCGCTAGGGTGGAGGGATCATCAGTACATTAGCGTGATAGTCTATAAACGAGTGGGCGACATCAAAGAAAGAAAGAAAGAAAGAAAGAAAGAAAGAAAGAAAGAAATGAAAGAAGTGACCGTTATGCAATCGAGGGTCCGTTAGATGTGAAACCCCTTTCTAACGGATTATATGGAGAGTCCGTTATATGGAATTTATCTATTTCTCTATAACGTGATGACGGTGATCTGATGGAGAGAGAGAGAGAGAGAGAGAGAGAGAGAGAGAGAGAGAGAGAGAGAGAGAGAGAGAGAGAGAGAGAGAGAGAGAGAGAGAGAGCCGCCGTGTGATAGCCCTGGGTGTGGAAGCGTCGAGAGGGAGAGATGAAATGAAACACCCTTGACTGGAACCCCCCCAGAAGACCAGGACGAAACAACCCTGCCAGCAACACCAACCCTGTAGTCTAGAATCAGTGAGGGGGTGAAGGGTGAGGGGGTGGTGATGTGAGGGTGTGAGGGTAGGGGTGCGGGTGGGAGTGAGGGTGAGGGGATGAGGGTGTGAGGGTGGGGGTGCGGGTGGGAGTGAGGGTGAGGGGATGAGGGTGGTGATGAGATAATGAAAAACAAAAATATATAAAATAATCTGAAGAGCAGAGTACAGTAAGGGAGAAGAGCCACAACTCTCCCCAACAGACGGAGTTCCACCACTTCAGCTGACGGGGGGCAGGACGTCACCAACAGAAAGGCGGCATCTATAAAGTTTAGCTTCACTGTCATTCCGCTCGGATGACTTTGTGAGGTTACACTACACATCCACACGCAGCGTTTTGGCCTCCGATGACTGAAAGTTCGGAAATGGTTCTCGATATGTGTGTGTGTGTGTGTGTGTGTGTGTGTGTGTGTGTGTGTGTGTGTATTCTGACTGACACTCGGTAAATAAAAAAGAAACTTGCCCGTGTAACTTGGGTCTAACATTGGAGGAACGGTCATGGTCCAACAGTATAATAATATATTTACAAACAAAACAAAACTGTATCCATATGGTGCCTGTGTGATCCTTAAACAAGAATATTTTGACACAATGATAAAGATAAGCGCAAAATAAAATAAAAACAATAGCAAACTGTCCAGCAATACCAAACGTCAGGGCCTGTACGAGGAAGTGTGAGGGGTGGAAGAGGGAGATGAGGGGGGAACATTGAGACAAGCCGTACCCCCCCTCCAAGACTAAAGACAAATTACTGTAGTTAAGGTGATGATATAATTTAAGACCACACCAGCCTCCAGTAACGTGGTGTGAGATGTGAGGCATGAGGGACACACACACACACACACACACACACACACACACACACACACACACCACTGTAAAAAAAACTCAACAACAAATCGTATAAAAAATGTGTTTACTCCTTGTCAATCTGATTTTTGTACTGCAACTGCTCAAATTCCTTATTAAATGACCTTCTCCCCATGTGATTCTGATATACTGTAAATTCATCACTTATGTCACGTATATTTAGTGTACAATTCCTGTATTTTTTTTTCAATAAACCCTTAAGTGCTATTCATTCTTACACATAAACGAAAACAATATAGTTAAGTTGTATTAATTTTATTTTCTCTTTTCACTGTCGAAAATAAGTTAAATCTTGCAGTGTTAAGAGCCAAAGATCACAGCTTCACCTTATAAACCTAACCTAACCTAACCTAACCTAACCTACACAGCATGTTGACTGTAGTCTTACTTCTATTGATATTTATGTGTGAATTTGGCCATCCCGGCCTTTTACCGCCTCACACATAAATTCTCCAACTTTCAACCTCAAATAGATTTCCACGAACAATACATTTAGGCTCCATAAATTTGGCAGAGACATTCAAAACAAACTGGGAATATATCGCTGGTGGTCTTTACTCCTACAGCTCCCTATATTATATTACTTCCGGAGCCTAATACTTCTTACCTTCTTCTCCTACATAAAACTATCACTTAGGACCTTCTTACCCCAGGAACTACACGATAAAACAAAGTCGACAGTCAGTTTAGACAACACCAGTATATGAGGATGGGTTTATAAGACTCAGGAATAATATACAAAGGTTTAATAATATATAAATTTCTCAAGCGTGTGGTACAAACGTTTTAAAAACACTATCTCTCTGCCCTTCACCCAGCAGCCAGCTTTCCCTCCACCCTGAGAGTGACCCCTCGACTCTGGGGGGTCACCAGAGGTCACCCCGCACCGTAAGTCCACCACACAAATAACTCGTATGATTTATGACCAGCAGGTGTTAAGGTGATACCCACGCCACTGATTTTTCCACAACAAAAAAAGGTTTTAACCACCAGGTACAGGAATGCTGAGGCTCTCCCTGCACACACACACGTCTTTGACTCTACTATAACTGATAATATAACGCCGTGTTTATTTAACCTCAAATATAATTCAGCTGTATGAGGATTCGAGTAAATAATCTGAACCATTATCAGAGACTTTCGTGTGAGCTTTGAATTCCATTACATTATCGACTAAGTGCAGAAAGCTACAGCTCAACTTACCTTTGTGAGGACGTATAGCTTAGTTAATGTGAGTGGAGTGTAGAATATAACCTCATGTGAACAACAGGGATTATTTCCGGCTGTTATTTGTGAGGTTATTAACACTTAAGTGAGTCAAAGCGTCTAGCACACAACCACTCATAAGATACTGTCACTTAAAAAACTCTCTCTACTTGGGGTGATCGATGAATTTCACAATGAACACTACAACTCCTATAGTCTAGGTAGTGTTACTAAAATCCTTCGTCCGTTGTGCCATATTTTTTCCAACACAATTTTGTATAGATAGTTTTTTGAGTGACTGTACAAGGTATGACGCATCCAGGTAGCAAGTGAGTGAGTCAGTCAGTCAGGAGGTCAACACCAACCATCGAATGACCTGACTCAAACACAAAACATAAAGTCTCCAATAGAGGAAAATATACATGAAATATACATGACTATTAACCCAAATATTTTACCAATTAAGTTAAGTTTCACATCGAGTCATTGTTTATTAATCAACACAGCCGCTTGTCCTCTGCCCCAACACCAGCCAATAACATCACAACCTGACGCAAGTGAGAGACAATTACTTCTGTGTGTGTCGCTAGAGTGAGAAATATGCTAATGTTGGAATAAAAAAACAAGTCGAATGGATAAGAGAGAGAAGGCGGTGGTGAAAGGAAATGACATCTGAAGAAAAACGGTGAGAAATTAAGATGATAAAAAAAAAAAAAAAAAAAAAAAAAAATTAATTAAATAAAAAAAAATACAATAATATAAATAAAAATAAAATATACAACAAAATAAATACACGAATTATCAGACAACACAGAATGACTCTATGAATGTTAAACACCATTAATAATCCATAATTTGCATATAGTTCTAACCCCCAGTGTAAACTAATATGCAACACCCAACCCAACCCAACCTAACTTTAATTTTATCTTTCAGCCAACCAAACCCGAGTAACAATAAAGGGTATCTCTTAACAATATCTCCTTCTGATTATTTTAACGAATACATTTATAAACCCAATCTAAACTCATTCAACTACCCACAAACATAACCTATATATGACAAAACAATCGTCTACAATCACCTACAATCGTCTACAATCACCTACAATCGTCTACAATCACCTACAATCGTCTACAATCACCTACAATCGTCTACAATCACCTACAATCGTCTACAATCACCTACAATCGTCTAATTACGATAAATTGTTCTTCCAAACATATACAATTATATACACTTATCATTAGCCTTACATACAACCATTGATGATCTAGTGTCAGTTTAAACTCTTATATCCATCACGTTACAGTAGTTTAAACTCTTATATCCATCACATTACAGTTCCACCATTGATGATCTAGTGTCAGTTTAACCTCTTATATCCATCACGTTACAGTTCCACCATTGATGATCTAGTGCCAGTTTAACCTCTTATATCCATCACGTTACAGTTCCACCATTGATGATCTAGTGTCAGTTTAAACTCTTATTTTAATCACGTTACGAACACGAGAGTAATTACATCACCAGGTGGAGGGTAAACAATATACCAGTAACTGAAATGTTTACCCAAGGATGACCACAAAAAATAAATAATAATAAAAAATAAATATCAATAAAATAAAATAAAAATTCTTACCTGGATATTTTAAGACCAATTAAATGTCTTTACCACCATTATCATCACCTGACACCCCCCCCCTCCACCCCCCACCCTACCTGGAAAACTGCCAACATTAATTAGCATACCTGGCTTTAAGTAACATCACCTGGTCCTTAAACAACATCACCACCTTAAACAACATTGATATTACGCTTTGAAAATGTTACCCATAGTTACACACTTATTGCTCTCTCTCTCTCTCTCTCTCTCTCTCTCTCTCTCTCCTGTCTGTCTGTCTGTCTGTCTGTGTGTGTCTTTCAACCTTACGTATATCACCTTCCCAGAACTTCCAATTCCTAGAGACATTACTTTGATTCTTAGGGAGACAAATAGTTGAAGAGCTGAGGACTTCAGGGAACGTCTTGGTTTTTCCCTGTAAATCTTTATTGAGCAATACTCGGAGGGAGAGAGAGAGAGAGAGACTGCCTACACACAAAAGGTCACACAACTTATGGCCAACAAACACCTCAACAAGATACAATTTCCTGTTTGTACCATAAAACAAAAAACAAAACAAATACAAACACCATCCCACAGGTCACATGCGGTAAAGAACAAGTGAAAATTAATATTTGTTTTACGTATAAATTCCAGGTAAGGTAAGTCGGTACACCTGAAGGTCTCTCTCTCTCTCTCTCTCTCTCTCACTTCAACACACACACACACACACACACACACACACACACACACACACACACACACACACACACACACACACACACACACACACACACACCTCCCGGCATTATCACCCTCTCACCCCCATCCATTCACCACTAATAAGAAGTGACAGGTAACATATGACTCAAATCAACATGTTATTTACCGGCCAGACTGATATCCGCAATGATCTACACGATATACAATAGAGTGAGTGAGTGAGTGAGTGAGTGAGTATAAAAAAAATAATAATAATAATGAAAAAGTAATAAAAATTAAATATAATAAATAAATACATAAATAAATAAAAATAAAAAAAAAATTCTCCGTAACTAATTCTTCTTCTTCAGTGTTTCGCGTCAGTCTTCCTCTCACGGGTTTAATGGTGACGATGAATTGTGGTGGTGGTGTTGTTGGAGAGGATCAATATTATTGTTGTTTGCGTCCACATTGCATCACCACTACATAACATGACCTCATTACCCCCTCCCCCCCCCATGACTGAACACCTTCACCACAGTACCCTCACACCCTCCTCACACCCAACGCATAACAGAGGAACATTATTTCACCCTGGTAGCCATGTTATTCTTCACAGTAAACCAATGTACAGTACCCTTCACTTGTGCGTTTACAGGGGGTCATCAGGTTTTGAGCAGTGTGGCGGCCCTGTGTTTGTTTACATTCGACAGAAGGAAACTCACAATACTAAACACACTATGGAGTCAAAGTAAAACAATATTAAAACAAATATCTCAATGTAGTGATTGTTGGAATGTTTATATGACGAGCCCCTGTAAACCCACTAGTGAAGGGGACTGTACCTCACACAGACTGGCATTACAACTTAGAACAATCATTAGTGTTGAGGGTGTGTGTACTAGTAATGGCTACAAGATGTTGAGAGATAGGTGATGGACTTCCTGGGTAGTTGAGTGACCAAGTGACCATTGTTAGGACGAGTGACCGCAGCAGGTGGCCAGCCAACACAGCAGGAGACGTCCCTTAACCACGTCACTAAACACCGTCTTATCATCCCCTCTGTGACTTTACAACAACGGCCAGATGGGGTGAAGGTGCCGCCTACCGTCAATAAACGTCACGTCACAATGATATCTTGCGGTATAAAGTCCCACCCACCCGCAAGACAGCTTCAGAAGTAAACAAGGGTTGTATTACCTGCCTAGCAAAGAATTAATATAGCTTGGGAGGCAAATGAGTTTCCGAGACCAGGAAGTTCAATGACTTAACCAAGTTAGGGAACCTTCAAAACATTCGCTTCGGGTCATAAGTTTAATGAACCATTGTATAACACACATAATAAATTATAAGTAAAGGCAGTTTATGAGTTACGATAACTTTACCTGATGTTTCGATCCAATAGAGACCGACGTTAATTGTGGACCAGCACAAGATGTTCAACACAAGACCTGTGATGTGTAAATCCAAGTTATCACACTGAAACATTCCTTTTATTGTGTTAAGTCACCTCAGCCACTGACCTTTAGATCTCAAATTGAACTGATCTGTTTGTTGTCTAAGTAGAAAGTTACAGGTCTGCTTATGCGAGATAAACACTTCTTTTGTCCGGTTCAGTTGATTTTCAGCTTAACTTACTTATTTCAGTATTAATTATTATCTTCATGAGCCAGGAGAGAACTTTACGTCAAGTTCCTTAAAGACAATAGAACAGCTTAAGATGACACCATGGAAACTTTTGGTTGGTGGTACAACAAGTAGCGCTAGTGCCTCTCACCACCGTGTTCTATCCCCAGCCCGGAACTGATGTAAGAAGGGAGTTTATCCAGTGTGACCCTAACAAATACAGGTGTTCTCCTGTACTAACACTAAGACATTAAAGGCCATAAAGTAACACAGATGAGACCGACCGGATAGCTAGTAGGCTGAGAAGTGGTAGAGGTGAAGAATCAAAATTAAATTACTACTGGCATAATTATCATTAATTCAGAATTATTATAAACATTGTCCATCGACATAGTAGTATGATAAGAGAGAGAGAGAGAGAGAGAGAGAGAGAGAGAGAGGGGGGGTAGGACACATGTGTACCCTTATGATAAAACATACTATTGGCAGAACTAACAAGCAGCAGTTTGAGAATAGAGATGACAGCTACACCCTGGGTTAGTGACCATAAAAGGAAAGTATAGACAATAGCGACACTCAGGTCTCCAGCCTACATGAGAGGTGTAAACTTGGCAGTCTCATCAAAGTCCTTCACGAGGCACTACAATAACGCCACGTGAGGCCAATTGCCCCTGTGACCTTGCACATGGGTCAAGGTCACCCACTTATTTTGACAGGCTCCAGACACAGGTTAAAGTACAGAAAATTATCTAGTGTTAATTTGGTCAATGTTGCTACAATACTTGACTGGATATTACCCTAATATTAACCAAAATCAATGTCATCCCACGGAACCCCTCTCCCCCGTAAGCGTTTCTGAATGACGGAGAGAGAGGATTGGCCATGCTAACTGTACCAGGTGAAAGTGTGGGCAACTGTACATTAACATCTATAGCGTTAATTATTTCTGGTTCTGCTACACTCAAATCAAAGTCTTTCCCAAACCTGCTCTGACAAGTACAGGTAAGAGCCTCGCATGTTGCTCCCACCTGGATTAAGTGGTCTGAGGATCTATCATGATGCAGCACAAGTGAGGCAACAGTGTCCATAACTGTCAACAACACAACATTTGCAGCGAGAGAGTACGATAGTTTTGATTATTATTATCATTATTTGACAGTATTAGAATTATTAAATTTTATATTTGTTCTATCTTTTTATTTAAAAGTTACTTAAATCCTTCCTTGTTTACGGCTTTATATCCTGTTATTATTATCTTTATATCCTCTCTTATGTTATCTTTAAATCTTGTTGATAATTTTATATTTTGGAGATTAATTTACGTAATTCCTTCTCTGTTTAAATCCAGGATAACAACACAATAAGAGAGGCGAGAAGAAGTGAGAGAGTATAATGATTTGTTTTCTTACGTTCTTATCTGTGTCCGTCCCACATGATGAACCACGAATCATGGCAAGAACAAACCATGACGAGCAAAAACATGACGTGAGCAAACCATGATGAACAAACCATCATATCAACATACCAAGCCACCAACTTCACCAAGCCATCAACTTCACCAAGCCATCAACTTCACCAAGCCACCAACTTCACCAAGCCATCAACTTCACCAAGCCACCAACTTCACCAAGCCATCAACTTCACCAAGCCATCAACTTCATCAAGCCATCAACTTCATCAAGCCATCAACTTCACCAAGCCATCAACTTCACCAAGCCATCAACTTCACCAAGCCACCAACTTCACCAAACCACCAACTTCACCAAGCCACCAACTTCACCAAGCCACCAACTTCACCAAGCCATCAACTTCACCAAACCATCAACTTCACCAAGCCATCAACTTCACCAAGCCATCAACTTCACCAAGCCAACAACTTCACCAAACCATCAACTTCACCAAACCATCAACTTCACCAACCCATCAACTTCACCAAGCCAACAACTTCACCAAGCTTCATCAACTTCACCAAGCCATCAACTTCACCAAACCATCAACTTCACCAAGCCATCAACTTCACAAGCCATCAACTTCACCCAACAACTTCACCAAGCCAACAACTTCACCAAGCCATCAACAATTCAGCCATCACCACTTCACCAAGCCATCAACTTCACCAAGCCATCAGCCATTCACCAAGCCATCAACTTCACCAAAACATCAACTTCACCAAACCATCACCTTCACCAAGCCAACAACTTCACTAAGCCATCAACTTCACCAAGCCATCAACTTCACCAAGCCATCAACTTTACCAAGCCATCAACTTCACCAAGCCACCAACTTCACCAAGCCATCAACTTCACCAAGCCACCAACTTCACCAAGCCATCAACTTCACCAAGCCAACAACTTCACCAACACAATCCCAACGCTTCATTACAACCCGGATCAGGACAACCATTACATCAGGGTCAGTGAACGCCTACAGATAAAGTCCTTCCCTCGCTAACTTTTTCTCCCCCTTTTCTTTCCACTAAATTTTCATCGAACTTCAAACTTTAGCTTCAAAAATTAATAGGTAAAAGTTTAAGTTTTAATCGATATCTTTGTTTTCTCTCTCTTGAAAGAAATGGGAAAAGGAATTCAGTGATAGTTATTATTTCTTGGTGATTCCGTGTATAAATATTTACCTCACCTACTGTTGGTTATAGACACCCACCTGCAGCTAGTCTCCCACACTCACCTGTAAACAAGAGATATATATTAATAAATTTACTTACATACAGTTGATATCATTACTTATACACAGTTGACATCAATACTTATATACATGTGACACGCTACCATCAGCCATACACGCCGCCATCAGGCATACACGCCGCCATCAGGCATACACGCCGCCATCAGGCATACACGCCGCCATCAGCCATACACGCCGCCATCAGGCACACGCCACATCAGCCTTACACGCCGCCATCAGCCATTACGCCGCCATCAGCCATACACGCCGCCATCAGCCATACACGCCGCCATCAGCCATACACGCCGCCATCAGCCATACACGCCGCCATCAGCCATACACGCCGCCATCAGCCATACACGCCGCCATCAGCCATACACGCCGCCATCGCCGCCATCAGGCATACACGCCGCCATCAGCCATACACGTCGCCATCAGCCACATACGCCATCAGCCACACGCCGCCATCAGCCACACACGCCGCCATCAGCCATACACGCCGCCATCAGCCATACACGCCGCCATCAGCCATACACGCCATCAGCCATACACGCCGCCATCAGCCATACACGCCGCCATCAGCCATACACGCCGCCATCAGCCATACACGCCGCCATCAGGCATACACGCCGCCATCAGGCATACACGCCGCCATCAGCCATACACGCCGCCATCAGCCATACACGCCGCCATCAGCCATACACGCCGCCATCAGCCATACACGCCGCCATCAGCCACACGCCGCCATCAGCCATACACGCCGCCATAGCCACATACGCCGCCATCAGCCATACACGCCATCAGCCATACACGCGCCATCAGCCATACACGCCGCCATCAGGCATACACGCCGCCATCAGGCATACACGCCGCCATCAGCCACATACGCCGCCATCAGCCATACACGCCGCCATCAGCCATCACTGCACGTGCTCCCTCCCTCGACCCACAATGCATCACGGAAAACAAACCATAACATCATGGTGAAATTTGGCTAGACATCTCCAACATGTCTATGAGTCCGCCAGTCAGTCAGTCAGTCAGTCAGTTTTATTTATCAATCAGTCAGTTTTATTTATCAGTCGGTCAGTCTATTTGTCAATCAGCCAGTCAACCTATTTGTCAGTCAGTCTATTTGTCAATCAGTCAGTCAGTCTATTTTCAGTTAGTCTATTTTTAGTCAGTCAGTCAGTCTATTTATCAGTCAGTCAGTCAGTAACAAACTACACATGAACCCAAGAATTTCCTTCACTCAACTTAACAAACTTGAAAACTTGCCAAAGTTATATTCAACTTTAACTTTAAAACTTGCTAATACAAACTTCAGCACAGTCCCCGTGTGTGTGTGTCTGCGCGCGCGCGTGTTTGTGTGTGTGCGCGCGTGTGTTGTGTGCGTGTGTTTGTGTGTGTGCGCGCGCGCGTGTGTTTGTGTGTGTGTGTTTGTGTGTGTGCGCGCGCGTGTTTGCGTGTTTGTGCGCGCGCGTTTGTGTGGGTGTGCGCGCGTTTGTGTGTGTGTTTGTGTTTGTTTGTGTGTACGTGTGTGCGTGTTTGTGTGCGTGTGTGTAAAAAAAGTGAACTAATTAAGTGTGCTGACAGACAGAGAGAGAGAGAGAGAGAGAGAGAGAGAGAGAGAGAGAGAGAGAGAGAGAGAGAGAGAACTACACGAGGAGTCATTACCTGCCTGGCTCGGGTAACATCCGAAAGGTCAACCAAGGTTAGTTAGGTTGGGTTAGGTTAGGTTAGGTTAGGTTAGGTTGGGTTAGGTTGGGATGGGTTGGGTTACGAGGGTTGTTGTGCCTTTGTAATCCTCTGTAAACACAATTTAGATAAAGATAGAGCAACTAGATCTAGGGTTAAGAAATTATAGCGTCTTTATATAAAATCAAATAAACATTATCACCTCAATGATTGATATATTAAAACATTACACTCTGTTATATGAAGGAGAACGTAACACCCAAGTAACACTCCAGTAGCAATAACAAATTATCCCAAGTAACAATAATAACAAAGTAACAATTAACCACGTCATCAAACACTCACGATACGACGACAATCACAAACATTACAGAGAGAATGTTGCCATAAACACATATTAAGGTCAGCTGTACAGTTATGAATTAAACTCAGCGTCAGAGTTACAGGTTACCAAGTGACAAACGTACACTCCTCCTGGTATACAAGACCTCATTTAGGAACAACCATTAAATAAATAAATAGATAAATAAAATAAATAAATAAAAAATATAATAAATAAATAAATAAATCACCTAATTATATTTTTTTTCTCTACAATATAACCCTGACGTGTGTGACCTTCAAGCAATATTAATCAAATGTAAACAAACCAATACAACTCTATCACACAAGAGGCCACTTGAACATTCATATACAATGGACACTTGGAGCCGAGGTGACCACTGTGATCCTCCAGAGGCCGCCCATGTCCTTGTCTCTCATACTCACAGAGGCCGCACATGTCCTCGTCTCTCATACTCATAGAGGCAGCCCATGTCCGCGTCTCACACACACACACACAAACACACACTCGACACCACCATCCTAGAACAATTGATCTGTCTCCGCCGCCACTGATATGTAATGGAAGAAGGCGCCAAGGTGAGCACTGTAGTTCTCCAAGCTGACACACCGGGAGTCCACGCACCAACTCTCACACACAACCAGCGGCGTTGATAATTCATTACCATGGCATCATTAACAACAAATTTCCCTCATAACATAATCAACAACACAATTCCACAACATTTTCTCTCAACTTCTGTTCCTACATCATTATTTTCCATCAATTTTTCATATATTTACATACAATTTCAATTCCCTTTACAAGATCATATAGTATCATATTCCGTACTTTACAAGACTCGTGTTGGTGAAAGATTTTAGAGCCTGTCTCCACCACCCGAGTCTTCGTTAGGTAATTATGGTAAAAATATTAAATAAATTGATTTACTCTCGCAGGAAAACTTTTACCTGAATAAGAGGAGGTTAAGGCTAGAGGCTGTTCACCTGTACCTCATGACTGCTGTATTACTTGTGGTCTTCCCTCCCATCATCACCGTACCAACATACGACACTGGTCCTGGCCACACCCACCCTCATGACAGCTCTATACGTCTGACTGTCAGGTGATATGCACACTTAATGGTAATATACGACTGTGCAAGGCAGAGGCTGGCAGAGACTGTCACTTGGACGCTATATGGAGGTGGCAGCTTATACACAATGCCGTGGTTTATAATGTAGTGCATTAAGGACACCAGCGGATATATCATTTTTAAAACCTTCATATACAGTGTACAGTCTTAATACGTGTAGGATAGACTAAGGTATTCAAAATGTGGCTGTAAATAGTGCAGAGCGTTGAGTACTGCATATGACCATACATGACAAGTCACTGGTCACTGCCACAAGACTAGAGATGATGATGTTATGTAATCATCCATGACAGTGAGGGAGGTGTCATGGTCAGTGGTAGAGGGGGACACACACACACACACACACACACACACACACACACACACACACACACACACACACACACACACACACACACACACACACACACACACACACACACACACACACACACACACACACACACACACACACACACACACACACACACACACACACACACACACACACACACACACACACACACACACACACACACACACACACACACACACACACACACACACCATCTTTCCACAGTGAGAGTCAGTACGAAATACAACACACTGTATACTATTAAGCCTTCGACACACAAGAAGGCAGAGTAGGCGACATATGCTCTCACACCACTTAACCTACCCGGGTCACGAGCCAGCGATCCTTATAGGAGAGAGGACGAGAAGTAACATCCATCCGACCACCATACATACACATGAACCACCACACCACTACAACCACTGTCAATCTCGTGTGCCAGTGGATCATCAATCACCATCAACGTCCAAGTCACTAACTATTTAACCCCGTGGCATTTAAGCCCTGACCGCCAGACCACAAAACTGCACTACATAAACCTGTGTGTTATGTTTATAAATGTTGGTGAAACACATGAGGAAGTTACGGTGGCTGGAACACTGATGGCGGCCACCCTTCACCATAATGTAGTCTCTGTTATGACAATTGTGTCTTGATGTGCTGCTGCTCCTCCTCTTCTTCTTTCGCCGCCTCCACCTCCTACGCCGCCTTCTTCTCCTCCTCCCTTTCCCCATCCTAAGCCACATTTTCCTCCTCCTCCTCCTTCTCCTACGCCTTCCCCCCATTTTCCCCTTCCCTTACGCCTCCTCCTCCTTCTTCCCTTTCCCCTACGCCTCCTCCTCCTCCTACACCTTCTCTTCCTACACCTTCTCTTCCTGCACCTCCTCTTCCTGCACCTCCTCTTCCTGCACCTCCTCTTCCTGCACCTCCTCTTCCTGCACCTCCTCCTGTACCTCCTCTTCCTGCACCTCCTCTTCCTGCACCTCCCCTTCCTCCTCCTCCTCCTCCTACACCTCCTCTTCCTGCACCTCCTCTTCCTGCACCTCCTCCTCCTACACCTCCCTCTTCCTGCACCTCCTCCTGCACCTCCTTCTCCTCTTCCTGCACCTCCTCTTCCTGCACCTCTTCCTGCACCTCTTCCTCCTCCTTTCCTGCACCTCCTTTTCCTACGCTCCTTCGGTAACTCCAATCATTCCTACATATATTTCCCACAGATGGACCTGACGTGAAGCCTCTGAAGGGAAGACATATATAAAAACTACAGACAGACACAGACAGACAGACAGACAGACAGACAGACAGAGACAGACACAGACAGACAGACACAGACAGACAGACAGACACAGACAGACAGACAGACACACAGACAGACATAGACAGACAGACACAGACAGAGACACAGACAGACAGACACAGACAGACACTACAGACAGACAGACAGACAGACACTACAGACAGACACAGACAGACAGACACAGACAGACAGACAGACACAGACAGACACTACAGACAGACATAGACAGAGACACAGACAGACACAGACAGACACTGCAGACAGACAGACACAGACAGACAGACAGACGACACAGACACAGACAGACACTACAGACACACAGACAGACAGACAGACACAAACAGACAGACAGACGACACAGACAGACAGACGACAGACACAGACAGACAGACAGACGACACAGACAGACAGACACAGACAGACACTACAGACAGACACAGACAGACAGACAGACACAGACAGACAGACAGACGACACAGACAGACAGACGACACAGACAGACAGAGACAGACAGACACTACTTCATTTTAGTTGACCAGTTACTGCAGTTACTACACCCAGTTCCAGTTATCACCAGTTACTACACCCAGTTATCACCAGTTACTACACCCAGTTACTACACCCAGTTATCACCAGTTACCACCAGGCAGCAGTTACTACACCCAGCAGTTACTACCCAGTTACACCCAGTTATCACCAGTTACTACACCCAGTTACTACACCCAGTTATCACCAGTTACTACACCCAGTTACTACACCCAGTTATCACCAGTTACTACACCCAGTTATCACCAGTTACTACACCCAGTTATCACCAGTTACTACACCCAGTTATCAACAGTTACTACACTCAGTTATCACCAGTTACTATACCCCACAATTACAAAAATTTCCCCACAAGCACAAAAAATTTCCCCACAAGCACAAAAAATTTCCCCACAAGTACAACAAATTTCCCCACAAGTACAACAAATTTTCCCACAAGCACAACAAATTTCCCCACAAGCTCAACAAATTTCCCCACAAGCACAAAAAATTTCCCCACAAGTACAAAAAATTCCCCACAAATAACACACAACCCTCCATATTTTTCCCTGACTGCCACAATGACTAATCCGACTGACTACACACTGTATATCTAAGGCATTTCTCCCGGGTTCATATATCACTGGCGAAAATCCCTCCAGGCAGCAGGACGTGAGGCACTTATCCACGTGAGAAACTTGTCCACGAGAGGCACTTGTCCACGTGAGGCACTTGTCCACGTGAGGCACTTGTCCACGTGAGGCACTTGTCCACACCCGACGCTGCAGGGGGACGACACAGCTCACCATGACCAACAACCGCATAAATAAGTCACAGTCGCTCTCCCGTATACCCGAGTTTGATCAGTCGGTAGAGAGTCGATGAAGTGTGTGTGTGGGTGTGTGTGTGTGTGTGTGTGTGTGGGTTTGTGGGTGCGTTTTATTCCCTTCTCATCACTTTACTGTATATTCATTTGTTCATGTATCTTAAAACAACCCTTTGAAAAACAAGATCCCACACACACACACACACACACGCAACAACAGCAAGTCGCCTCCCGTCATCTTAGTCTGGGTAACGTCTGAGCCAGCTGGTCTTCCCGAGGTCCACGTCCCCTGGTGACTGATGATCATTATTAGTGTGCTGAACAATACTGCTGCAGCAACAACCACTCAAATTACTCACATTATCCTTCACCTCCCACACGGCTCCTTCATCTCTGGGTTTACAATGTGGTTTAAGTTATGATCCAGGTATATTGTGGGGTTTATGTCGTGCGTTTCGTTGTAACCAGTTGATGGCTCACAAGGCCCCCCCCCGCCAGCTGCCTCGTTCAACTTGAATAGCCGTTTATTGCCTTTTGAATGGTTGAAAATGGTAAGCGGGATAGAGCCTTTTCATGATGTTGTATGTCCGTGATTGTTAACATTATTTTTGGCAAGCGATGATGCTACAAGCTGCCAGGTGAAGTATGTATAGCGCCGCCGAGTATTTCTTCAACGTTAAGTATCTTATATATTCCCCCGCGGGTGACGAAGACCATCACGAATTAACCCACCAAACTTAAAATAAACATAAGAATAAATAAATCTATAAATACAAATTCACAAATAAATGTTTAGCGAGAGAAAACTTTAAATACTCTGTAGATTCTGTAGAAAGAGTGAGAGCATTGTGACCCTCCCTCCCTCCTTCCCCACATGTATAAATCTCTCACTACTGTACTGTAGATGTAGAGACCGAGTGAAAAACTTGATCCCCCCACCTCGGGTCCTCTACGCTGTGAGGGACGTTATCTTAACACTGATCCACCACCGTAAAATACTGCCAGCGAACACAACAATTTTTAAGGAATTACTTTTATGTAGCTTTAACATTTCTGTACGCAAGATATTTTTGGCTATTTTAGTATTACATTATTTTTAGTCTGTATATTTATAGTGAGAACGAAACATACATTATAAAGTTTAATCTAAAACACACACACACACACACACACGACGTTCTTTCACTCAGTGCCTGGTGGTACTCGTATTTGACCGGTGATAAGCTGGTGGAAAGGAGAGTGGTGTGTGGGTAGGTTTAGTCAGTGGAGGGAGGGTGGGTGAAGTCAGTGGAGGGAGGGTGGGTGGGTGAAGTCAGTGGAGGGAGGGTGGGTGGGTGAAGTCAGTGGAGGGAGGGTGGGTGGGTGAAGTCAGTGGAGGGAGGGTGGGTGGGTGAAGTCAGTGGAGGGAGGGTGGGTGGGTGAAGTCAGTGTAAGGTGGATGGTGGGTTAGTGGACAATCAGTGGAGGGTGGGTAGGTGGGTGGTGGGCTTATCGGACAATCAGTGGAGGGTGGGTGTGTCTGGATGAAGCTAGTGGAGTGTTGGTATTGAATGTTTACGTTATAGTGATATTAACATAACCTATTTTAAGCACATATGAGAAAATAACAAATAATACCTGGACTGCTTTAATTAACATAACAAAAACAAACAATAACAAAATAATAAATTCTACCAGACTTAAAACAACAAATAAATAAAAACAATTACATCTCCAGCCCCTGTGAGACTCTGACCCACACACACGCACGCACGCACGCACGCAAACCTTCCAATCACCCTCACAATCTCGGTACTCTGATGGAGGTTGTGGCGTAACTAGGGTCGTCCCCACCCTTATAAAACAGTCAACCAGTCACTAAAACAGTCAACCATCACTAAAACAGTCAACCATCGCTAAAACAGTCAACCATCACTAAAACAGTCAACCATCGCTAAAACAGTCAACCATCGCTAAAACAGTCAACCATCGCTAAAACAGTCCAACCATCGCTAAAACAGTCAACCATCACTAAAAGTCAACCACCATTCAAATAATCAACCACAATTCAAACAATCAACAACCACCACTCAAACAGTCAACCACCAAATAGTTAACCACAATTCAAACGATCAACCATCACCACAACAGTCAACCACCACATCCATCACCACCACCACCACCACCACAGTAACCAGCATAAACCGCAGGTGGCAGGAAAGGCGATACGAGGCATATGGTGATAAGCATGACCATTAATATTAGTAAGTGGCTGAGTGACTGACTGACTGAGTAGTGATTGACTGACTGTACTGTACTGCCTCCCTCTTACAAATCTCCCATCGTGGAAATAGGCTTTAGTCGTTCATTATTTTTTTACATAATTGGAAATATTATTTTTAGTGTACTTTTGAAGTGATGTGTATAATAAATATGATCGTTCACATTCTAAAAAATATCGAGTATGTGTGTGTGTGTGTGTGTACCTTCGTCATGACAGTGGCAGTAACCTGGAGGAAGTAGTGAGGCAGACAGGGAAGGGGTCGTACAGGAACTCTCGTACCCGGGTTTTATCACAGTCTCTGAATATCCCCAGCCACTGTCATCACCCTCGGGAATGAGCCACCCCCTTATTCACCTCCCTCCCATTACTTCTTTTATTACACATATTTACGATAACATTACCTTTATTTCCCTGTCATAGTGCGCGGTATGTGGTAGAGGTCGTCACTTCGGGTGTTGCTCTGACCTCGTTCTTGATTTCATTTTCATTCTTATTATTTTTCTTTCTTTTGGTCTTTTATTTCTTATTTCTCTTACTGTATGAGGAAGGATAATTTACAAGGCCAGCCTTCACCAACTCGGAATTAAAAGTGGGCTATAAATTAATAATCTGATATTTTAAGGGATATTAATTAACCTTTGTTGATTTATGATAATTTCCACATATGAGGAAACAAAAATAAATTTGTGAAACGCTCTGGTAACATAAATAGCTTGAAGAGAACACGAACACGATGATCAAGTTCTGAGACAAACTCCTGCACACTCACCACATAACGTCACGCAGGGAGGTGGTGGAGGTCACTGAAATTTTGTAATCTATTCTTGGCTCTCTTCGATATATTAAATTTATGTTACCAGAGCGTTACACAAGCTTATTTTGGCTTCGTTAAGTGTGGAAATCAGAGATCAACACACAATAATTATTATCCTTTAAAATATCGGACTATAAACACGATAGATTAGATATTAAAGTAATGTGTTAATTTTACCTACGTCCGTCCGCCAACCAATCAGCTGCCTTGCTACAAACTGACCCTAGGCTTCGGTTGCAAGATTCGAGTTAACAGACTATAGGATCAGTTCACTATAACACACAAAGAAACTTAGATCGTTGTTCGCCCTGAGTTACAGAACCTCCAGCCAGGCCACTGTCAGATTCTTACCAACACCAGTTCCACCCCCCCACCCCAGTCTGACGCTGGGATCCTTGATTAATTTTATTTTTAGCTGCAAATGGTGTATTCTAAGGACATTCAAGGGAAGTAAATCAACTTTCTTTCAAGCTCCGACAAGGCTTTAGAAATCGTTTACCCTCAGGAGGTACCTGGAAGTAATCAGTAGGTACTTATCATGTATGGCTGATGGTGTGGCAGCAAAAGAGCTCTCCTTCCAGCCAGCACCCGAGACAAGTTTACGAGGATAAAGTAGCGGGTGCCCCTGACTTCTGAGAGTGGTGGTGTATGGACGGCGGTATACGAGGTGTAAAGCTTTCAGACTAAAGGGGGACCTGGACCCTAGGGAAAATAACTGCAACACTCGCTGTAGCTGGACAAAAATATACTTTTTGTGGACGGCTGGAGACGAGTTGACAAGAATTTTTTCCTCTTCAAAACTAAAAACCTACTGCAGGTAAAGCAATAAAATGAAACTGTGAGGATGAAGGAAGTGATAAACCTGGAGTATAAAACATTATATACACCAATGGCACCTCTGAGAGAATTCACTTCTTTTTCTTAGTAAATAGTAATCGAAATAAATTTACATAAATATCTTTGGTCCAGTGAAAATCAACAAGGACAATTTTCAGAAAAAAAAATCACCTATAGAACACTGAGTGAGGCACTTGTAGAAAACATAAGCCGTGATATAATATGTGACAGGCAGACGGACAGATAATGCACTCCTGTGTGGCATCCCGACAGTGGTTGACAGAACAAAAATGTGGGACGACTTGTACACAAAAAGAGAGAGAGAGAGAGAGAGAGAGAGAGAGAGAGAGAGAGAGAGAGAGATTTACTTTACATCACTTATTTTTAAGTTTCATATCAACAGTAGTGTCATCTAGCCGGTGTGCAGCAGTACTAACACGCCATAGTGAAGATGCTTAATGATACATCCCGGCCTCTAACGACCACATAACTACAAGGTGATTAACCCTATAAATGAAACTGGATCATTAATCACCTATCCCAGCACACACACACACACACACACACACACACACACACACACACACACACACACACACACACACACACACACACACACACACACACACACACACACACACACACACACACACACACACACACACACACACACACACACACACACACACACACACACACACACACACACACACACACACACACACACACACACACACACACACACACACACACACACACACACACACACACACACACACACACACACACACACACACACACACACACACACACACGCCATTATCAGGCACCAGGGACCCGGGAGTGTCCATAAGGCCGTCATCTTTGTGGTTAGTAGACATTACACCAAGAGTTATTGGCTCTCTTACCTGGCTCTCACCACCACCATGTATGTCCCCTTAACCTGTTACTACCGCCACCACAACCTGCGGCTGTTACTCTCACTACCACCACCACAACCTGCGGCTGTTACTGTTATTACCACAACCACCACAACCTGCGGCTCTAACTCTCACTACAGCCACCACAACCTGCGGCTCTTTCTGTCACTACCACAACTACCACAACCTGCGGCTCTTACTCTCACTACAGCCACCACAACCTGCGACTCTTGCTGTCATTACCACCACACAAGTAAACCTTTCTCAAGACCTCCATGTACTGGCTCCCTCCTACGATCTCCGTTTATAAATTTACACCCGGGACTTTAAGGTATTCTGGACAGATCTATGTTTACCTGTCTAAAACTTCACGACTCTGCACTTAAAATTTACTCCAAAAAATCCCGAATCCATAGAGAACTTACTTCAAAAAACCCCAACCAACACTCCACCTTGTCTCGGTGTTGACTCGTCATCTCTTTAACCTCGTATGAAGTCACTATAGTCAGTCTAGCAATATTCTAGCCACCTGTCAGTACCAGGGAGCAGTCAGTCGTCCATCTTTACCCCGACCCACAGCTTCTCGCCACCATTTGCTGCATCCTGGTCAACAGAGCCTGGATGTACAGTATATATATATGCAGTATAAGATACAATGGCATATATTTGTGTCCAGTTTATTTCAAGTGGTTTATCATAAAAGTCTGGGGGAAATATTTGTGTGTTATAGATGTGATGAAACACGACACGAGGAATGAAGGTCGACGGTGTCAATACTATGATGGACTCCTGCACACACTATCCCTCCTGCTGTGTGTGGTCAACCATGAACTGTGTCAACACTCTGGATATCTGTCAATGTTCTAACTAAGTATTGTATGTTACTACCTTGTGTCAGTGTTACAGTTCAGTGTCAGTGTTTCAGTGTCAGTGTTACAGTGTCAGTGTTACAGTGTCAGCCCTGTATATAAACTATCCCCCAGAGCTGCAGAAAGCAATAAACTGTCAACAGTAAATTCAAGGTGTGAGTTATCTCACACACACACACACACACACACACACACACACACACACACACACACACACACACACACACACACAAAAGCTATGTATTTCTAAACGTCATATAAATCTGATACGAATCTTACACAATGCGACGTGTTCAATGCTTTAGGCACAACTCATAGCTACGGTAGATACTAAAAGTTACTACCATGTTGCCGCTTCTTTACACTACTACACTGTTGTGCCTCGCTGATATCAAAAGACTTACAGGGACAAGGACAATTGATGACATTATATATAACATTTCCTTTCATACTGTCTTGATGTTGATATAAAGTGTGGTATATATTTGGTGTTTAATATGTTATGGCATCAATAAAGGAGAGAGAGAGAGAGAGAGAGAGAGAGAGAGAGAGAGAGAGAGAGAGTTGGGTAGGCAGGTCAGGATGATGTACAGTAGGCGTTGGTCATAAATCTCTCAGCGTGACACACAAGGGGCAGCTGGTGTAGGTGGTGTCAGGCCAAAAAACTCGACACTTGTGCACTCCCCACCAGCACCATCGTGTCCTCCCGCGTCACGGCTTCACGAGAACATTAGTTTTAAGGTTTTCACAGCTGGGACTCACGCTAACGAGGCTCTCTTGTACCTAGTCACTCTGCTGGTAGGTAGAGTGTCTGGGTAGATCTCGTCACTCTCCTGGTAGGTAGAGTGTCTGGGTAGATCTCGTCACTCTCCTGGTAGGTAGAGTGTCTGGGTAGATCTCGTCACTCTCCTGGTAGGTAGAGTGTCTGCAGATCTCGTCACTCTCCTGGTAGGTAGAGTGTCTGGGTAGGATCTCGTCACTTCCTGGTAGGTAGGAGTGCGTCTGGGTAGATCTCGTCACTCTCCCGGTAGGTAGAGTGTCCGGGTAGATCTCGTCACCTCCTGGTAGGTAGTAGAGCGTCTGTGAGATCTCTGTCACTCTGCTGGTAGGTAGAGTGTCTGGGCAGATCTCGTCACTCTCCTGGCAGGTAGAGTGTCTGGGTAGACTTGTCACTCTCCTGGTAGGTAGAGTGTCTGCAGATCTCGTCACTCTCCTGGTAGAGCGTCTGGGTAGATCTCGTCACTCTGCTGGTAGGTAGAGTGTCTGGGTAGATCTCGTCACTCTCCTGGTAGGTAGAGTGTCTGGGTAGATCTCGTCACTCTCCTGGTAGGTAGAGTGTCCGGGTAGATCTCGTCACTCTCCTGGTAGGTAGAGTGTCCGGGTAGATCTCGTCACTCTCCTGGTAGGTAGAGCGTCTGGGTAGATCTCGTCACTCTGCTGGTAGGTAGAGTGTCTGGGTAGATCTCGTCACTCTCCTGGTAGGTAGAGTGTCTGGGTAGATCTCGTCACTCTCCTGGTAGGTAGAGTGTTGGGTAGATCTCGTCACTCTGCTGGTAGGTAGAGTGTCTGGGTAGATCTCTCGTCACTCTCCTGGTAGGTAGAGTGTCTGGGTAGATTCTGCCACTCTCCTGGTAGAGTGTCTGCAGATCTGTCACTTTCCTGGTAGGTAGAGTGTCTGCAGATCTGTCACTCTCCTGGTAGGTAGAGTGTCTGCAGATCGTCACTTCCTGGTAGGTAGAGGTCTGGGTAGATCTCGTCACTCTCCTGGTAGGTAGAGTGTCTGGGTAGATCTCGTCACTCTCCTGGTAGGTAGAGTGTCCGGGTAGATCTCGTCACTCTCCTGGTAGGTAGAGTGTCTGGGTAGATCTCGTCACTCTGCTGGTAGGTAGTGTGTCTGGGTAGATCTCGTCACTCTCCTGGTAGGTAGAGTGTCTGGGTAGATCTCGTCACTCTCCTGGTAGGTAGAGTGTCTGGGTAGATCTCGTCACTCTCCTGGTAGGTAGAGTGTCTGGGTAGATCTCGTCACTCTCCTGGTAGGTAGAGTGTCCGGGTAGATCTCGTCACTCTCCTGGTAGGTAGAGTGTCTGGGTAGATCTCGTCACTCTCCTTTCAGGTATAGTGTGACCGGACAGATCCCTTGTTAAGTATCGAAATCCTTCAACGTAATAGATAATTAACCCATCCCACCTCCCCCAAACTCACCCATCGGCAGGGGAGTCTCTAGTTCCCTCCAAAAAGACTCATTAGTTCCCGGGAGACTTGCCAACTTGGTAAGTTTTCCTCCATCCAGCTTACCTCCCCAAGCCTAAGGGTGGTTGTTCTCTCTCAAATTCCGACTTTAGGAACTAGTTTACTTTTTTACTCTTTCCTTGGTGTTCCTTGAGTAACTATACATTCTCGTAGTATAGTGAGGGAATGAGGGAATGAAAAGAAGAATTGCATTGTTGTTCCTCTGTTTAGTTTTCTGTTTATGGTTCGTCTACTGTGTGGTTTAAAGTCATTTTCTCAACAACCTCCGAGACACAACACTACCATCTTAACCCACACTACCATCTTAACCCACACTACCATCTTAACCCACACCACCATCTTAACCCACACCACCATCTTAACCCACACTACCATCTTAACCCACACTACCATCTTAACCCACACTACCATCTTAACCCACACTACCATCTTAACCCACACTACCATCTTAACCAACACTACCATCTTAACCCACACCACCATCTTAACCAACACTACCATCTTAACCCACACCACCAACTAAACCACACTACCATCTAACCCACACCACCACCTAACCCACACCACCTAACCCACACTACCATCTTAACCCACACCACCACCTAACCCACACCACCCCACATTTGACCCACACTAACCCATCTTAACCCACACCACCACCTAACCCACACCACCAACCCACACCACCACCTAACCCACACCACCATCTGACCCACACTACCATCTTAACCCACACCACCACCTAACCCACACCACCACCTAACCCACAACACCACCTAACCCACACCACCACCTAACCCACACTACCATCTGATAAATTATCTAAAAAAATCTCTCAAGATACCGCAATAGCACTCTGTATCATGTCATTTAAATCTCTTTGTGTCACCTAAATAATAATGTGTCACCTCCATCTCACACACATCAAAACATGACACATACACAACTACATATGCTGTCACCGATTAATAAACCACAAAAAAAATTAGATGGAGATAAAATTACAAGCCTAGGACACTACTGCTTATGAATCTTGCCTGACATCTTGGCTTAAATTGGCACACTAAGGTTTATCAAAATTCACTTCCATATGTTCAAGTTACAGCGTTCACAGGCAGGGCAGGGCAGGGCAGGGCAGGCAGGCAGGGCAGGGCAGGCAAGCAGGCAAGCAGTTCGGGCAGAGACAGACAGACAGACTTAAGGATATTACTCCCCTGTTCCCCGCTGGAAGAGACTGGATACAAAAATAGACATCTAGCCACCGAACACGAAAGCCCCATCAGGCAAGTGCGTCATCGACTGTAAATTTAAACAGCGAACTGAACTAAAGTCTTCAAACAGCGAACTTGGCTAAAGTCTTCAAACAACGAACTTAAGTATGCAGAGTTCACACTAACACTTCACGACCCAAGGAGGAGAGTCATTAAAATACTAATTAAAACGTTTTGTTCATTCAGGTGACTTTAAGCAAGACAATAACAATTCTCCTGAAAAAAAAAAATATTTGGTGAACGTTCCTAGTATTTTACGTTTGTGTGTTGGTGATAACTATCTCGTCTATTTTAATGGTCTTACCGATGCAATTAGTTAAGTGTGTATGTGAGAGAGAGAGAGAGAGTGTGTGTGTGTGTGTGTGTTAGCATTGACTCGACTCTGGTCAACACACATAGGTCCACCTGTGTATCCATGTAAATATAGTTTCAGGTAAGAATGAATCCCACGTGTAATAACCTAACCTAACCACCTGCTAACATAACATTTACTATCCTAACTTCCTTTAACTGCACATCCTCAAGACACTGCTTCCACAAAGACATGAACTCATCTACAACTCAACTGTCGCCGGAAAGAGGAAAGTTGTAATTATGTTCCAGTGCAAAGTTGTGAAGCAGAGGAAGAAAATTCCTCTATAACTAAAAACGAGACAGAGAAAGATGGTGTAAGCGTTAAGTGAAGTAACCCTGAGAATTACTCTTACAATGTCTACTTTTAATAAGGATATTTATTAGTTTATATAATTTAAAAGTATTTATAATTTCCCTTAAAGTCTCATAAGGTCATAATAAGAAAAAAGTTGTAGTACTTTGTTTGGTCTTTCTCTTCAATTCCATTAAGGTGTACACGTTGTAAGTCGTCCTTCTAGAGGGTGAGACTGAAGGGCGTGTTTCATCAATGGGATTTACCGAGCTTATAAAGGTTTAGCCAGGGAGCTTCAGTCGTTCTTTAGGACGGACCTCGTCTTTCAATCTGGAAGGGTGACAGAAGTGAGGCTCCTTCTGGGTTCCCACAATACATAGAAATGGTTGTCAGTTGTCTTTGATCCCTAACATTTTAATTACGTTTTTCTCTGGCTACTTCTCCCGCCTCAAGGCAAGGGTGTCCATAGGGAAGCGGGAGGCCTTCTTCCCCCAGGGAGGTAAAAAAAAAAAAAACGAAAATATAAGAAACTTTTAAGATATAAAGCACAAAGGTTTACATAAGGAACTCTCATGTTTTGAAGTAAAACTTATATAAAAGACGTACAGAAATGTTCATATACGTGTGTCGGGATACACCTTTATCCAAATTCTTAGAACAACTTATGTTCTTTGGTGTACAATACTTGATAAAAGTATCTTCGAAACTTTAGAACGATCTATATTTTTGGTTCAAGCCGAAAAAAAAAAATAATGGATAAGCCTCACGAGTTTAACTTCACTCAGCACTTGAAATAAAAGTGTTCCACATCTGATATCTGACCGACTTTAAAAAATTAACAAGAAAAATAATTTATCCTGTACCAAAAATGGTGCAACAGCTTTTATCCCTACCTTCATTCCTCAGTTACCTAACCATAAAATCACTGATTATATAAGTCCACCAAGAAACAAGGAACATGAACATTTCCTTCCCCCATCTCAGGGGAACTGCCTTCCCCTACCCCCTTGGGAGGGGTACAACAGAGGTCCACATCAGCCACCCTTCCAGACACAAAGAAAATCTCCCTCGGAACCAACACCCATTGACTAAACTTTTGCCACACTCGTAAGTCACTTCTAGGTAAGTCTCACCCACTTCCACCTGCCTTGTTATTAATAATAATAATAATTGCATTATCAAGTAATCGCCACATTAATCGTACAAATCATCTGGGATAAAAGATGTTTCAGACACAGCTGATACAACCTCGACGTTCTGAAGAGTTAGCGGGAGAAAAACGAGTGAGAAAACACAGGAGGTCCCGGGTGTGTCTATCAAGCGTGGCGGAGACTGGCAGAACCGTTTCCGATGCACCACACAAAAAACTACAAGTAAAGGTGTATTCAAAATGCACTGTGTTCTCTGATAACGCCTACAGCCTTATAGGTCACACACACCTGGCTATGTTGGCCATGTCTATTACACACACACACACACACACACACACACACACACACACACACACACACACGTCCTAACACAACATATGCGTCATTAGTCACACACTACCTCCTCAATATACATTAGTTTGTTTACGGGGACCCCACGACCCCCACCACCACCCAGGATTAGAATACCGGCCAACCTCTACACAACTCCGCCACACACCTGAGTGAACCTAACAGGTGTACAGGACAGGTATGTAAAGAAGGGGACGCGAGGTGACGGAAAGTGACGCAATGAAAAGGTTACGAAAAGGAAAGATTTAACACAGCTAAAGCAGGTAAGTTATAGAGGAAGATAATGATAATATAACATGAATGGTGTACTGTATGTGTCTCGAGGCGCACACACGCACGCACACGCACACGCGCACACACACACACACACACACAAGGGAACAGAAAAATTTTAAAACACAAAACTATTGAGAAACATTGTAAGGTAGTAACCGAGGGAGACTTTACAACCAAGAAGGACATACAACCACGTAGATGTACACAAGTCCTTGACGCTTACCTGACGATGACACACCTGACCGATACAGACGGAATATTATAACGGAGTGAATTAGCGTAAAGGGAAGTGATAAACAACAAGGAGTTAAATGGCGAAAGTTGATGGTAGAGTATTGTTATAAGTCTCACTACACACCGGTATAGTCATCAGTCTTATCATGCTGTATTACTCATGCCCTGGAAACATACTCTTAGTAGACTTATATAAGTATTGTTTCAGTAATAACCTGAAGTCTGTAGAAAGAGTTTACTTACGTTATCCAAACCGATGACAGGAAGAACTGGAGTCACATACTTACTACTAATATCTTGGCCCTTAAGAGTGTCTTCAGGCTACATGTACAGTCCCCTTCACTGGTGCGTTTACAGGGGGTCGTCTTATAAACTGTCCACAAATCATTACAATTATGTTTACTATTGCGTGTTGCCTTCTGTCGAATGTAAACAAACACAGAGCTGCCACACTGCACAAAACCTGACGACCCCCTGTAAACTTTCTCCATCGCTTGGGAGGTAAAAACACACATTCCAGGTAAGCGAGCGCGCCACCAGAGACGCTGCCATATAATGTGTTAATTAACTACAAGGTATCCTGTGTGTGGAATCTCTCGTTCAATAAATACTTTGGCGATGTTGACTGACGGTCCTCACTACCCCCTCCCATTGGCTCACGGTCCTCACTACCCTCCTCCCTATTGGCTCAAGATTCTCACTACCCCCCTCCCCATTGGCTGGGTGTCCTCACTACCCTCCTCCCCATTGGTTGACTTGTCCTCGCTATACCCTTCTCCACATTTGGCTGACGGTCTTTGCTACCCTCCTCCTCATTGGCTGACGGTCCTCACTACCCTCCTCCCTATTGGCTGGGTGTCCTCACTACCCTCCTCCTCATTGGCTGACGGTCCTAACTACCCTCCTCCCCATTGGCTGGGTGTCCTCACAACCCTCCTCCTCATTGGCTGACGGTCTTTGCTACCCTTCTCCTCATTGGCTGATGGTCCTCACTACCCTCCCCATCCCACCGTAGGAAGAGGAACCTGTAGGCACACAGCAGGAGGAGGTGAAGTGCCAAGGGCCTGGTATCAGACGAAGCACCTCCCTAATTCACACACACACACACACACGGCCTTACAGGTGGTGGGAGCTCCATCTCACCTCCACCTCACACAGCCAGTATGGTCACACATTACCATCAGTAACAAACCTTGTCTAATGCCTTTGGCTACGGTGATGACGCCTCTCTTCCCAGGGCAGGAAGTTCCCAACACATACAAGTCACCCAGGTTCATTAATAGCCACTACCCACTGAGCATGTTAAGTTACTCCTCAATTTTTATATGATCACGTGAAATTACGCTATTATCGGCTATTGATGAACCTTAACAAATAGTAACTAGTGATAGGTATTGGTTCAACTGTAGAGATATTTCGTTTATTATGCTATTAACCGAGACGCTTTCACGATCGACTTAAAATGTGTAAAACCTATCAAAGCTGTTTGTGTGTGTGTGTGTGTGTGTGTGTGTGTGTGTGTGTGTGTGTGTTGTAACCATAATGATGGGCTTACCGAGTGACAGTAATTAAGATAAAATAGCAAGAATAATTACACCATTTACGTGTCTCAATATTAAACACATAAATTATTAAACAAACATAAATAATCAATCTCAATAATTATTACTCAACATAGATTATAAATAATTAATTGAGTCAGAATAAAGCGTAGCGGGAAGCCTCAGTGAGCAATTATTAACACATGACATAATAAACACTTCCTTAACCCTTCAGGACCCAATGGTTTAATTAAATATTACCTCAGTTCACCATAACACACAGGTTAATGTTGTGACTGGTAAATATATACAAGGGTGTACCTGTATAAGTGAACAAGGTAAAGAGTACGTGAACCTCCCTAGTCCCAGGTGAAGGATATGATAATTACCTGGTATTCTGTAACAGGTGAGTAAGATCCTGACTGGTTAAGTGATGTGAAGTACAATTTACAAGACATTTTATTTACCCTCGTGTCTTAAATGATTGTTCTCTCGTGAAAGTCTTATGAGAACTTGATCACTACCACCTCCCTACCTCAGTCAGACTTAAGTATTATATAATGTACTATAATCCTTCGCCTCGGTCAGCCTTAACTTAACATAATTATCCACGTAATCATTATACCGTTAAAATAAACACACTCACAAACAAAAGTTCCCCCCCCCCATCTCACCTGACCCTCACGATCGCTGTCAACCTTAAAATATATCTCCCAAAATGTGGCCATAATCTTAAGTCATATTTCTGGGAACTTTGGTGATTGTTTTAAGTATCTACAATATCTTGGGGGTTGTTCTGATATCTAAAGCACTACCCTGGGACTCTATGGAGGCATTTTTCTAGTTGAGGTCAGTTACCGCCGCTCATCATGGTGAAAAATGTGGATAGAGTCTCAGGGGGTGAAGGTTCTTGCTGAGAGAGAGAGAGAGAGAGAGAGAGAGAGAGAGAGAGAGAGAGAGAGAGAGAAACGCCGCCTGTGTGTGTGTGTGTGTGTGTGTGTGATGGTTTGTGATCCACCAAAGGTTTAAACTGACAAAAAAAAAACGAAATCTTGACACTTGGAAAAAAAAACATACCATTTACTACATTGTTTCGTGTGTGTGTGTGTGTGTGTGTGTGTTTATAATGCACTCTACAGCATGGCGTAAGTCACCTCTAAAACAAGTTAATCAACAACAACAACAATATTACTGTTTATAATGAACACTTCTCTCAGCCGAATCATTGATAAACAACAACAATAACAACAGCCTCAGTTCATAATGACTGAGTTCACAAGTTCTCTCAGTCGTAGATTTATTGAGAGAGGAGAGGAGAGAAGAGGGAGGAGAGTAGAGGGAGGAGAGTAGAGGGAGGAGAGTAGAGGGAGGAGAGGGAGGAGAGTAGAGGGAGGAGAGTAGAGGGAGGAGAGTAGGAGGAGGGAGAGTAGAGAGGAGAGTAGAGAGAGGAGGTAGAGAGAGGTGAGAAGGGGAGGAGAGGAGAGGGAGGAGAGTAGAGGGAGGAGAGTAGAGGGAGGAGAGTAGAGGGAGGAGAGAGATAAGAGGGTTTAATAAGGTGTAAACTGTCTTAATGGTGAGAAAACTCTTGTATTGTAGCCCGAGATTATATCGTGACGGTGATACATGGTGGTGACGACCTGTAACTACCAGCACCAGGAGGGAGGGAGGGAGACGGAGGGAGGGAGAGGGGAAGTAGGGAGAGGTTGGGAGGAAGGGAGGGAGGAGAGGGTGGGAGGGAGGAGAAGGGTGGGAGGGAGGGTGGGAGGAGGAAGGGTGGGAGGGAGGTGGGAGGGAGGGAGGGAGGGAGGGAGGAGGGAGGAGGGTGGGAGGGGAGGGAGGGGTGGGAGGGAGGGAGAAGGGTGGGAGGGGAGGGGAGGGAGGGAGGGAGGGAGGGGAGGGAGGGAGGGAGGGTGGGAGGGAAAGGGGGGGAGGGGAGGGAGGGAGAGGGGGAGAAGAGGGGGGAATGAAAAAGAGGTAGGGGAGGAAAAAAAGAAGGGTGAGGAAAAGGAGGGAAAAGTGGGAGGGGAAGGGAAAAAGAGGAAGAAGAGAGAGGGAGGGAGAAGAAAAAGAGGAAGAAAGGGAATGAGAGGAAAGGCAGAAAAAAGAGGGAAGGAAAGGAAAAGGAGGAGGAAAAGTTGGAAGAAGAGGATGAGGAAGGGAGGGTGGTAGAGAAGTTAATGGAGGAAAGGTACGACACGAAAGAGGAAGAAGGGAAAGGAGGCGACGGAAGAGAAAATAAAGTTAACAAGACCACGACAAACAGAATCGAAAAAGTCACATCAGATCACCATTAAGAACCATACACCTGGTGACCAGACAGGTGAGGCAAGTGTCTGGTGTCGTTATTTACACCATTTTCACCACTGAACACTCAAACACCTTCTCCTACAACGTGGCAAAATGCTTACGAACTCCTCAGCCGAGACACCAAACACACTCACCACAAGTACTGCCACCCCTTACCTTGCTTATTGTGAGTACTGTGATGTTTGCTAGTCGAGGGCGTCAGACTGTCTCTTAACACAACACCAATTTCACTTTGTTATCATGACTTTGTTGATGTTACTAAAAAACCGCCGCCGCTGTACACACCACCACCACCACTACTACTACTACTACTACTACTACTACTACTATTTTTTTATCGTGGCCTCCAGCCTCCCCCAATAGCCACACCTTCGCCGCTATTTTATTACCTTAAAATTAAATATGCTAATACAAAAGTAGCTGCCCTGTCTGTGTTGAGTTAGTTGAGCCGCAAATCTCTGCGGCATTCAGTGACTATTGCCTCATAGTAGATATCTGCGACCATTGTCGGCTTTGGGGGCTGAAGATCACGTTCCCCTGTGGCAAAGAAATGTAGACCTAAGCAAAGAGAAGGACAGTCGACATCTCAACAAAGCTGCAACGTAAATTCTGGGCTGCTGCTTCTCTTCGGATAACACCTCGGCCAGTCTTGCATAGAAACATCTTGCACTTGGTCCCATCCCACCAGAGGAGTGAAGCTGCCTTGATCAACTACTACTACTATTACCAGCATCAATACCCTACAGTCACTGCACCAAAACTACCACAACTACCAACATCACTACCCTGCAATAGTCAACAAGAGTCCACCATTCACCGTCATCACTAAATAAACCCTCGAACATCACTCATTAACCCTGTGGCTGCGGGAGGTTAACCAAGCTGAATAAAATCGTCTGGCGGTGGCCCGAATAAAATGACAAGTGCGGGAAGTGCAGCGAAAGGGTTAGAGACCATTGTATACTCATTATCTGTAACCAACTGATGTTAGAGGAAGAATTAACGTCCACACAACAAGTTTATCACACACAACACAATAGACACATTTTCATCTGTGACCTTAAGTAGCCAGGGCTGTGTCGTAACTCTGGGTTCATGTATTAAACAAAAGAATAAACGTAATAGGCTCTTAATAATCTCAGTTGAAAGGCTTGTCTGTAGGAGGAGGAACTTGATAATGGTACCAATGGCCCCTAAGAACACCCCCCCTCCCCCTTTCATTATTTTAAGAACTAAGTGTAAGAAAGTAAGCATAAGCCTTATATGACTTACTGTGGTTTGTAATGCTTCCACGTTAGGTAAGGGGGTGCACAATAAACTAGCATCAGCGCTGCTTGGAACACGTCAGAAAATCTGCTGCACTGTTAACGTGATGATAAACTTTCTCTCACAAGAAACTCTGAGGATAATGAGCTTCACTTTCTTTATAAACGGCCTCTCAGCCCAGGCCATTTAAAATGTCTTAAATATAAAACTGTGTGAGACGTTGAATTCATCCTGTATTTACCAGCACATTAAGTAACTGTTTATTTATAAGAAACAGTAGAAAATCCCGAATAAACTCTGTAATTGGTAAATTCATGATAATGCTCAATGTTTCTTGTTATCATATAAATCATGGATTACCTGATCCAGCTCGGTAGATTAGAGTTAAATGAGGTCCAACCAACAGTAGTGTACAATAATGTGTTTAGTGAACCAGGGCCGCGACACACACACACTGTGGTGATCATCTGTTAGCAGGTCTGGTAAACACGGTGTGTAATGATCAACAGTGAGCGGGGCGTCAACACTTACTGTCAATGGGAAAGGCAAACAGTGTGTGATGATCAGCTGTTAGCTCAGTGGTAAACACCGTGTAGGATGATCAACGCAGACCAACACGTCAACAAGCCAGGTAAGTCACGACGAAAATTATATACGTAAAAACAATCAAATTTGCTTAGTGTTACCAGAAGCTCCAATCAAAATAAATAATTAAATAAATAATACGTTCATACCGATATACACAACAGGGATAGTTCTCACTCCCACACAATATTTACAGCGAAACATCACACCCTCTCACACACACACACACACACACACACACACACAAACCTCACACCCTCTCTCTCACACACACAGGTAACCTTACAAACAAGTCAGTGGATGTAGGTCACTTCTTATCCTGGTAATTTCTATAAGACTCAACTGCGAAATAATCAAACAACTTTAATATAATTTCCGGTATATAACAACTTAGACCCGACTACACATAATCACGCAAGAATATTATACCGCTATATAACTAACACCCAACAATGTGTAATATAATTATGCAAATGTACAGTAATAATATATTTTGTGTTATATCATCACCACGAGCACCGCCGCCACCCTCACATGATAACACAACACTATCACGTTACCATCACACCGTGCGTCAGGAAACCAAATCTCTTGAATTTTAGCCCAACATTTAGTAACATTAGGTGTGTGTGTGCGTGTGTGTGTGTGTGTTGTGTTGTGTTGTGTTGTGTTGTGTTGTGTGTGTGTGTGTGTGTGTGTGTGTGTGTTCTGAACATTACCAGGAATAAACACACACATTATATACTTGTTATATTTCAGTGATAACAACAAAGTTCTCGCTTGATGGTGTGAATATAATTTACATATTATATACTGTACCTATTTCTTGACAACTCGCCTCCGTCACTTACACCCTTCCTTCCTTCCTTCCTTCCTTCCTTCCTTCCTTCCTTCTACATCCTGCTCCTCCACCTCCTCTGATGCCATCTTCACTACCATCAGAACTACCATCACGAACACCTTGGTGATCATGCTCCGTGTTGGTGATCGTGCTCCGTGTTGGTGATCGTGCTCCGTGTTGGTGATCGTGCTCCGTGTTGGTGATCGTGCTCCGTGTTGGTGATCGTGCTCCGTGTTGGTGATCGTGCTCCGTGTTGGTGATCGTGCTCCGTGTTGGTGATCGTGCTCCGTGTTGGTGATCGTGCTCCGTGTTTGGTGTTGGTGATCGTGCTCCGTGTTGGTGATCGTGCTCCGTGTTGGTGATCGTGCTCCGTGTTGGTGATCGTGCTCCGTGTTGGTGATCGTGCTCCGTGTTGGTGATCGTGCTCCGTGTTGGTGATCGTGCTCCGTGTTGGTGATCGTGCTCCGTGTTGGCGATCGTGCTCCGTGTTGGCGATCGTGCTCCGTGTTGGTGATCGTGCTCCGTGTTGGTGATCGTGCTCCGTGTTGGTGATCGTGCTCCGTGTTGGTGATCGTGCTCCGTGTTGGTGATCGTGCTCCGTGTTGGTGATCGTGCTCCGTGTTGGTGATCGTGCTCCGTGTTGGTGATCGTGCTCCGTGTTGGTGATCGTGCTCCGTGTTGGTGATCGTGCTCCGTGTTGGTGATCGTGCTCCGTGTTGGTGATCGTGTTCGTGTTGTGATCGTGTTCCGTGTTGTGATCGTGCTCCGTGTTGGTGATCGTGCTCCGTGTTGGTGATCGTGCTCCGTGTTGGTGATCGTGCTCCGTGTTGGTGATCGTGCTCCGTGTTGTTGGTGATCGTGCTCCGTGTTGGTGATCGTGCTCCGTGTTGGTGATCGTGCTCCGTGTTGGTGATCGTGCTCCGTGTTGGTGATCGTGCTCCGTGTTGGTGATCGTGCTCCGTGTTGGTGATCGTGCATCGTGTTGGTGAGGTTCGTGTTAGTTGAGAGTAATAAAGGAGACTCAGGTGTGTCAGCACAGAAGTCTTAATGCTAACTCACCTGTGTTGTCATGTCCTCTTAACGTACAGGTAAACAATTATCACACCTGACAACACCCGTCAACCTCTCGTGAGCTAAACTCATAAGCCAATTTACTCTCTTTAGATTAACTTGAGAATTCTGTTAATATATATCACTCGGTAAAACTAGTCGTACCAACATTCACACATTATTATGAGCGCTGTCATCACGTTAGTGCGTGGCCACCTCTCATGATTCTTTTTTAAAATTGTTTCATTCTTATTCTCACAAGACGGCGGCGCCAACTTATGATGATTGAAGAATAACGAAGATAATATATTAATAAGACCTTCACCTAGGTTAGTAAATATTCATCAATCTCTTGTTAACTTACACTAAACCTTTACTGGTAATGTACCTTGTGTCGTTACGAAGCAGAAGAAAAAAAATGTCGTTTCCCCCACAATACTATGAAATAATATACAACAACAATAACATCCTTAGTGATTTATACAACTAAAAACAAATAATAATAACACTCAAAAAATTTTAACTAACAAATCCTAATAATTTTTTTTTCGTCAGGTTTAGGACAAAAAAATAGAGTTAGACGTTAATGGTTCAGATATGATGAGGGGTCAACGTTCTACCTTCCCCTCCGTGATATATGAGAAGTACTGAACAATAACAATTAACTATAAAAGGTACGACAAGTTGCCATCATGTACAGCCAAACTTTAATGACATTTCCTTATGGGTTTAAAAAAGGTTTTGTTTTCCGACCTCCCTCCCTAACACACACACACACACACACACACACACACACACACACACACACACACACACACACACACACACACACACACACACACACACACGTATACAAATACACACACTAAACACATACAAATAAAGCTCTTGACAGCACACACAAACACATAGGCCACCATCCACAAACTTGAACCCGGGATGTGCTGGGTACACACACACACACACACACCTGACCACACCGTACAGGTTAAAACACACACCTGACCACACAAAGTACAGGTTAAAACACACACCTGACCACACCGTACAGGTTAACACACACCTGACCACACCGTACAGGTTAACACACACACCTGACTACACCATACATTTTAAAACACACATATGACCACAAACAAGCAATTTATAACACACACCTGACTACACCATATATTTTAAAACACACACCTGGCCAGAAAATTAACTATCACCTCCAATAGTGTTCTTGATCACTGTATTAATCAGCGTGTTCTGTTACCTGTCGTATAACCCTGAGTCATAGTGAACCATACTACACTATCCTCGCTTTGTATACATATCAAATTCTATTTTTTTCCCCAAATCTCCACATTTATTTTTCCTAAGTTATTTTCACGATGTTAAAAAATATACAAAATAATGCAGGGAATTAATGTTCTCGTCTCAATAAATTCCAATGTATTAATCCCCAATTTGATACAATTTTCAGGGGTTAAAAATGCCATTAAAGTTGTTTTTGTTTTTCAAGATTAACCAAAACTTTAAAAAATTTCATAAATACTTTGATTATATCCCAGGTATTTTAAATATTATATCATATATGTATATTTTTTTTTTTTTTTGTGGTTCTCCAACTTTAAAAAAATTTCTCTCTCAAATTTGAAACATTTTCCACCATTTGAAGGAGACGTGTGGTGCCGGATACAACATAAACACACAAACTAACCTACTCAGCGAGGCCGTAATTACCTAAATAAGTCACGAAGAGTTATCAACCACGGCTCCAGCTCTCGCACACACGCACACGCACACACACACACACACACACACACACCATCGATCCACCTCTTCTTAGCTATGGGTTCATCGATGTGTTTAGCATGATAGTTGAGCCATGGAGAGGAAGCTGGATGTGTGATGAGTGTGGTGAATGGGTGTGATGAATGTGGGTATGTGATGAATGTGGGATGTGGTGAATGTGGGATGTAATAGGCGAGTGCGATGAATGTGGGTGTGTGATATGAATGTGATAATAGAGTATACGATGAATGACTGTATGGTAACAAAGTGATGACCGGTGTACCATCACCGTAAAAAGACACACGGCGAAGTTGAAGTTCTCCCCCACTCCCCACTCACAACTTGGGACAACTACGGCTGAAAGAGAGGATAACAGCCCCTCCCCCCCTGGCACCCGTATTGATGGTAACCTAGGAGAGAGAGAGAGAGAGAGAGAGAGAGAGAGAGAGAGAGAGATATCAGCACTTAAACAATAACCAGCCATCTTCCATATTATACATATATAAACGTTTATTGGATAATATTTCACCCATTAATACACCTATTCTGGGGGAGGAAGACAGGGGGTGAGGGGAGGGAGGGAGAGACAAAGTGGGGGAGGAGGGGTGGGAGAGATGGGGGTGGAGGAGTGGGGAGGGGAGAGATGGAAGGAGAGAGATGGGGTGGCTGAGATAGGAGGGAGAGATTGGGAGGAGAGATGGGAGGGAGATGGGGTGGGGAGAGATGGGGAGGAGAGATGGGAAAGGGAGAGATGGGGGAGGGAGAGATGGGGTGGGGAGGAGTGGGGTGAGGAGAGATGGGGTGGGGAGAGATGGGGTGGGGAGGGAAAGAGAGGAGGAGGCAAGAGTAAGAAGAGTGTGTTGGAGGGAGTATTTGAGTGTATAGGGGTGAGAAGAGTGTGTTGGAGGGAACTAGCTGAGCTCTTCTTAGGTCTGGAAGGGACACGTGGATGCAACACACACTAACACACTATACGAAATCTTGGTCTAATTTTAGGCATTCTTTCTTTTTTTTTACAGATCGACACCATTACACCCCACCATCATCACCATCATCACCATCATCACTATAAATGCTTACCTTGTGTGTGTGTGTGTGTGTGTGTGTGTGTGTGTGTGTGTGTGAGAACGAGAACACAAGACAGACAAGCAATGGTTGAAAAAGTGTAGAATTGAGCTGTAAGGTCGTGTAGGGGAGAGAGAGAGAGAGAGAGAGAGAGAGAGAGAGAGAGAGAGAGAGAGAGAGAGAGAGAGAGAGAGAGAGAGAGAGAGAGAGAGAGAGAGAGAGAGAGAGAGAGAGAGAGAGAGAGCACACACACGACCCCTGGATGAATCAACCTGCTGGTATATGACGAAGGCAATGTTTTGTGTGAAGATAAATAAATAAATAAATAAATAAATAAATAAATAAATAAATAAATAAGTAAATATCAGGTAAAGGTTAACTACCCCAACTTATATCACCTGATGATTAAACCGGCCATATTGCCTCCTTCAGTGTGGAGTTGGCGGGTCATAATATCCAGCCCTGTCCACCCACACCACCTCCAGAACCATCCACCCACACCTTCTCCTTCTCCTCCAGCACCATCCACCCACACCTTCTCCTCCAGAACCATCCACCCACACCACCTCCAGCACCATCCACCCACACCACCTCCAGAACCATCCACCCACACCTTCTCCTCCTCTTCCAGCACCATCCACCCACACCACCTCTTGCTCCAGCACCGTCCACCCACACCACCTCCAGAACCATCCACCCACACCTCCTCCTCCTCCTCCTCCAGAACCATCCACCCACATCTCCTCCTCCAGTACGTGGGGAAATATGCACCACCACCACGTAGTCCTTGAAGCTGTTGTGACTCACACTCGACATTCTAACAGGGAGATAACGACCCTATTGAGGACACCAGCCATCACGGTGGTCTAGACGAGGGGGACATCACACACGAGGCGAGGTCATTCACCACCCAACACACAGGTAAATAACACAGCTGAACTAAGCTGCAATATTATGGAAGGGTCATAAACTACTGTCCAGCGCTCTTATTTGTCTGGGTTTTATCTTCTAACTATTGTGACAGACAGACAGACAGACAGACAGACAGACAGACAGACAGACAGACAGACAGACAGACAGACAGACAGACAGGCAGACAGACAGACACACACACACCCCGACTGGTACAACATTCCATCAGGCAAACGGAGAAAATCTTTTAGAATAACAAAGGTTCAACCAATGAAATATCAAGACAATAAATTATTATATTACTGATCGCTTACATTATTCACAGTGGCCATCATTTACCACTCACTCCCACCACCCACTTCACCTTGAGAGAAAACTGCACAGACTGTCGGCCACTACATCAGGGGGACCAAATGACTGTCAACCGTAAATCTCATCGTAATGGCCCCCCTTCTTTAAACATCTTTGTAAATTATCAATATTTTGTTTCTCAGGCATAAAGTAGAGTTTAATTACGACCCGATACTTTACTGCAGTTGTTAATGATTTGACGTGTGGTGCCTTATGTCTCGGAGTCTTATTGTGTTGTTGAAAATGTAAGTAATTATTATACTGTTTCTTCATGATTTATAAGTCTGTAAGCATTAGTGATTAGTGGTTTATATACCCATAGGTTTTGACCTTTAATTGGTGGTTTACTTTTAAGACAAGGAGGAGGAATGATAGTGAGGGGGTGAGGGGTGAGGTGTCAGAGGTGAGGGGGAAGGAGGTGAGCTGTGAGAGGGAAGAAGGTGCAGGTGTGAGAGGGAAGAAGGTGAGCTGTGAGGGAAGGAGGGCAGCTGTGAGAGGGAAGGAGGGCGAGCTGTGAGAGGGAAGGAGGGCGAGCTGTTGGTGACGGGTGAAGAGTGAAAGGTGACGGGGAAGGCAGGGGAGCTGTTGGAGGTGAGAGGTGAGGGGAAAGGAGGGTGAGCTACTGGAGGTGAGAGGTGAGAGGGATGGAGGTGAGAGGCGAGGGGAAGGAGGGTGAGCTGTTGGAGGTAAGAGGTAATGAGTGAGAGGTGAGGAGGTAAAGAAGGTGAGATGATGAAGACGGCAGGCGATGAGTGAGAGGTGAGGGGAAGGAAAGTGAGATGATAGAGGTGTGACAGGTGAGGAGTGACAGGTAAGGTGCAAAGATTAGGCGTGAGGAGGAACAAAACCTCAGTCGTACATGAGCCGCCCTCACCACTACCACCCGCCCCCACCACCGAGTTTAAAAGGTCAGACCTAAATTAATTATGGATATTCATTAGCTTCCTCCCCTCCTCCCACCAACACACACCAAGTATACGATAAGCCTAGAGGTTGAGTGGCTCGGGAAGGCTTGTAATTTACATACTCATTACGGTCAGGTCATTTAATATAATCAATCAAGATAAAGGGGGGGATTTTTAGGTGAATTTCAGGTTATTAGTTTTATCACGTCAGCTGCGAGTCATGGTTTAGTTCTCAGCTTCAAGGAGGAGGAGGAGGACTGGTGTTGGGGGGATGGTGAACGCTTACCCTAGGCTGTGTAGGTGGTGAGGGTGTTAAGAGCTGAGGCACAGCACACAGGAAATAAATTAACACATACCAATAGAATAAGACAGAGAGAGACACACACACACCACCGGAGGGTCAAGACCTATCAGGCGCCCACTCCTGCTGCAGCAGCTGACCCGCTAATGTTCGGCCCCATCCCCCAAGTCCCTCTCCCCGACCCATCCTCACCACAGGGATATCAACATAATCAAAAGTGACAATTTCGTTTCGGAAAGAAGTGGGATCAGTGTTGAACAGTGTTAAAGATGTGAATTCATCACTAGACAGTGCCAGCGAGAGCCGTGACCCACCAGTGAGGTCCACACCCAGAGATAAGCACCCCTGGGAACCGACCACCATCTTCTGACCAGGAGGTGTTATCAGTCCACCCTGGGAACAACCGTGAGTCGGCTCTACGCCTGACCATAGGATAACACAACACCACTTAGCAGAGTGAGGCACTGTGGCACCACCTCACAATGTCTCCATGACCACGTGAGGTCCTTCCTGTCAACACCTGAGAACGAATCACTACACCACCTGGTCTACGTGACCTCACACAGTATGGCAAGAGACCAGCCCGGGCCATCAGCTGTAAACTACAATAATTTGTATGTTCAGTTCATGTTCCTTCTCCTTTTAGTAATGAAAGCTTTTGTTAAACGACCCACCCACCCACCCCATGTCTTTGTAAGTAATAAGTCATTTCTGTCCAAAGTATATTTTCAGCCTTTGGGCTGCCGAATTTTTTCAATAAACCGTTAATTATTATTAATATTAATTAATATTATTATCATTATTATTATTAATGGTTGCCCCTCGTGTAATGAGGATGGCCGGCCCAAGGGCCACCTAGGCGTGAATTTGTTTAAGGTGTAGAAGCTGTCGCCAACACAACAACCACACCCTAAGTTAACGAGCTGCATGACCCAGTGTTAAGGAATAGTCCGAGAAGACCGGACAACTCGCCAACTGCACTGGCTAACCATTACCTCGGAAGACGATCCGCAAATCAATTAACATCCAGGTTCCCAATTACTGCTGGGTAGACAGAGGCAAATGACGTAAAGAAACTTGCCCATAGTTTCACCCTGCCCGGGGATCGAACCAGGGTCCACTCACTTGCGAGGTGAGCACGCTGATCATTACACCACAGGTCGCCACACACACACACACACACACACACACAGTTAAGTAATTTCTTAAGGCACTATGTTCTGTTGCTGTTGTTATCTTATTCACTCTGACACATTATAATTATCTTAAGATGAGAAAAGCAAAATGATGTCAGGGACGTTAACTCAACTTTATTCTCTCCATTTAAAATTCTGAAGCAAAATATAATTACAACTTGTATATTTAAACTTCAGTAACAAGAAATATACTTTGACAACTGAACTTAATGAACAAAGTAGTGTCAACTAGTTTGGAACAATACTTTAGGTCCCAGTATGTCGACACTTTACTCAGGTTATGATGGAATGATGATGATGATGATGATGAGGACTAAAGATGCTGATGCTAACTAAAGATGATGATGATGATGATGATGATGATGATGATGATGATGATGATGATGATGATGATGATGATTCCTATAGAAGATGGTGATAAATAATGACAAACTGATAATAATGATTCCTGTAAATGATGATAAATGAATAAAAATGATAATGATAAGGATAACACAAGAGGATTTATTTCATACTAACACGTAATCAACTTTGAAATTATAGGTCAACATCGGAAGCCAACACTTAACCCTTACTAGATAAACCGTTTATTTGGGGAAGGAAATTACTACGAAATGGTTTTGTCGCAGGAACTAAAAGGAAAAGTTTGAAAGCAATCCAAGAGAGATTGTGTAGATTATCCCGGAGGAAGAAGAGAGGGAAAACAAGAAAGGAGGAGGAGAAGGAAGGTGAGGAGGGAGGATAAAGAGAAGGACGGTGGAGAAGGAAGAGGTGAAGACGGTGGAGGAGGAGGAGGCGGTGTAGGAGAGAAGACGGAGGGGGAGGAGAAGGAGGAAGAGGAAAGAGGAAGAAGACGAAGAGGAAGAAGAGGAGGAGGATGGTGGAGGAGGAGGAAGAGAAAGAAGAGGAAAGAAGAGGAAAGAGGAAGACGAAAGAGGCGGAGGACGGAGGAAGAGGAAAGAAGAGGAAAGAGGAGAAAAAGGAAGAGGAAGGTGGAAAACGATAAGAAGTACCATTAAGAATAACAAGTAAACACGCCCACTGTGGTGAATCTTCACTATAGAAACACGATGACTGGAAGAGGAAGAACAAGAGGAAGAGACAGATAAAACGTGAAAAGCAGGAGGTGGAGAAGATAATATGAAGAAATGTGGAGAGGAGGAAAAAAGAAGAAAAAGAGGGAGAGGAAGAAGAAAAAAGAAGAAAAATGAGGGGCAGGGGGAAGAAAGGGATGGAGAGGAGAAAGAAAAAGAGGGAGAGGTAGAAAAAAGAGGGAGAGGAGAAAGAAAAAAAGAAGGCGAGGAGGAAGAAAAAAAGAGAGGAAGAAAGAAGAAAAAAAGAGGGAGAGGAACAAGAAATAGAGGGAGAAGAGAAAGAAAACAAGAGGGAGGAGGAGGAGGAAGAAAAACGAAATAACATGAAGAAGAATAACAACGCTGTATATAAATGGGAAACTTTTACTCAGGGTGTCGTGAGAGAGGAGAGGAGACACTAACAACAACGGGGCCGCTAATATCCTATGACGACGGCAACGGGAAGCCTCACATCCTCCCCAGTAAAGTGCTGGTAAAAGCCCCGGAAGATGACACCAGCCCTGAAAAATAGAAGGAAACCGAGGAGGAAGGATAGGGAATAGAATAGAAGAGAAGAGAGGAGAAGAGAAGAGAGGAGAAGAGAAAAGAGAAGAGAGGAGAAGAGAAGAGAGAGAGAGAGTTTTGAGATCACAACACTGATGATCGTCGTGTTTCAATGTCTACAGCAGCGACGGTGTTTGACGCGTGTTAAGATTACAGCAGTAAGAATCGTCAAGTTTTATGATAGTGGTGGTGGTGCAAGACGTGTTGAGAGGTGACAACTGTGTGGAGAGTGTTGCCTAAGACCACTGTTACACCTGGCAATATATGTCACCTTAGACCACTGTTACAGCTGGCAATATATGTCACCTTAGACCACTGTTACAGCCGGCAATATATGTCACCTTAGACCACTGTTACAGCTGGCAATATATGTCACCTTAGACCACTGTTACAGCCGGCAATATATGTCACCTTAGACCACTGTTACAGCTGGCAATATATGTCACCTTAGACCACTGTTACAGCCGGCAATATATGTCACCTTAGACCACTGTTACAGCCGGCAATATATGTCACCTTAGACCAGTGATGTAATCCACACACACTGATGCGCATATCATAAAATTTGGACCTGTACGGTGAGCAGGCCATAACACCGCCATTATACTGTATAAAATGGCAATAAAGATATCCGAAGAGCCAATATTTGTGTGATGTCCTCTAGGGCGACACAACGTACCTAGGCCATTATCATACACTATTAATATCATCATGGCCGAGATAGTTGACTTTATTGTTGGATAAAACACACTTGGTAAATCATATATAACCTCTGGGATGACCCAACACGCTGTGAGACATTATTTCAAATTATTTATTGAATTATGACCGAGGTACAGATATCAACGATGACTCAAGTACATAACACGTTCTACTGAGCGGGGTCAATGTTCCTTTTACTCCAGCGTGACCTCATTTTCCTCTCTCCATCCTGTTCTTTTCGGGGTTTTTTTTATTTCCACCTTGTTCCAAATTTTTAGTTTCACCTTTAACCCCCAACAAACATTTCACGCTAGCTGTGTTTTCCTCTTCTCCGTCTCCTTATGCTGTCATAGTTTATCCTCAGCAACAATTTCTCCTGTAAGCGTTACCCGGCAGCGACCTACACGTAAATAATGGCCATATTCCTCGATGAAAAACTACATGATATTTATTTTTGGTTTTATCTTGTTTCGAGGGGGGGGGGTTGGGGTGAGGGGAGGGTAGTGGGGTTGGAAGGGGTGGGGTTGGTGGTGAGGTGGGGTTGAAAGAGTTTAAAATGATAATAATGATTGTTATGAGTTATTCTTTCATCTCTACATTTGTATTAACGAAAGATAATATGTCTTTAACCTGCTAACATGTCGGTCTCTTACTAAAACCTTTAAGTCTCTTTCTTTAAGTACCATAATATTTACCTCTTACGAGTATATAATTATTTGTGTTTCGTTATAAGGGCGATATAATAATAATGCTCTGATAAAATGGGAAGTTATCTCAGGTTATAAATTTATCAGGTAAAAAAAAAATATATGATAAATTAGTCCACGTTAAATTAAATTATTAAAAACAGGAAAGTTAAATGTTACTAATTAGAGCCACCATTATAAGCGGTGACAGAGAGATGGTTGTGTTTGTCATCAAGACTCACTCTATGGCACCCCTGGTAGTGCCTGGCCTGCTGCTGGTATGGCGCGACTCATTGACTGACGTCTTTTACCGTACTATTGGCCAGCCAACAAACCAATCAACCAGCCAGCTAACTGAACCACCAGCCAGCTATCCAACCAACCAACCAACCAACCAACCAGCTAACCGAGCCACCACCCAGCCAGCAAAACAACCAATCAACCAACCAGTTAACCAACCAATCGACCAACCAACCAAACTAACCAATCCACTAACCAACCAGCTAGTCAGCCAGTCAACCAATCAACTAACTATTCGGTCAACCAACCAATCAACCAGTAGTAGTAGTAGCAGCAGCGGTTGTCGACGCCAATGGCCGAGGTACAAAAGACAGTTCCGCTGTAAGAACTTCACCGTGTAAATTCCTTCGTCGCTTCCGAA